>NW_017670534.1:349486-432020 GCF_001879085.1 Nicotiana attenuata
GAGTTTTTCCAATTAAAGGACAATCGAAACGGGATTTGTTTATTAAAGATTCAGAGTCGCCACTTGGGAGATTAATGGTGTCCCAAGTCACCGGTTGAATCCCGAATCGAGGAAAATATGACTCTGTTAACAGTCCGCGAGCCAGAAATCCGAGTAAGGAATTCTGTTAACCCGGGAGAAGGTGTTAAGCATTCCCGGGTTCCGTGGTTCTAGCACGGTCGCTCAATTGTCGTATTTGGCTAAATATCTGATTTTAGTACATGTTTTAATCTACGTGCTTTTAACTTTGACCCGCTTTTATTATTATTATTTTAAGAGAATTGCAACGTCGTGAAAACACGTCTCGAACCGCGTCACATAAATGCACCCGCGATTTTTGACACATTTCGACTTCGTTGGGATTTGGATTTGGGTCACATAAATGTGCACCCGTACTTAAGAAGGTAAAATTATTTAAAATACGCGCCTAAAGTAGCTAGCGTGTTATTATCTTTGGGGAAGGCCGTGGAATTCGCTAAACGGTCCGTCCCGAAGTCTAGGTATTTTAACATGAGCATTTAATGAAGGCCCCGCAATTTATGTGTTTTGTTTGGCGGGGCGCACTTCATCTATTTTAAAAGGATATCCTAAAAGGTCTTATGATTCTTCTATCTATGGTTATTTCTACAATTCAAATTAACTCCACTAATGCTTGGCATAGCAGTCCATTACCCGTGTTTCAATTACCAGAACCTATGGCGGATTGGATTCCTATCACATTGGGCCGCCCATCAGTCCAAACAGAAGGAGAGATTAAGCAGCCTAGATCATGAGGGCCGTTCAAGCACTCAGGCCCAATGCCAGCCCCAATGAGGAACGAGCTAACGCTGGACGGGGCTGTCTATTAGCAGAAATTGAAGCCAAGCGATTTAGAAATAGGCTATCAAGCCTTAATCCATTAGCAAGCATTAACCAAAACTGAACCTCAATTAAAAAGAACACTGCAACATTTATTTCAAATTGTTCAAATTATATCCAATATTTACTGCAAAATTTTTTAGAATCACTATGATTGATAGGGAGGTATCAATTCAAAGTAAACAAACAGGAAACCATGATTTTGATAACACAAGGCATACTAATCATTTTCAGATTGATTTAAGCTAACATTACTAAAACTGAACTATTGGAATTGTTACTTGAGGAAATGTTATCGTGCCTGGACTTAGTATAAACAGGGATCTATGTTTTAACTTTTTTTTTACTCAGTTTCCAATCCTAAACTACAGCGATCACAGAAATCCAACCACACTTCATTGAGACTACTAGTTTAGAAAGAATGAACATCAGATCCAAAGTTTAACAGTCTAATATCGTCCACAGTCCAAGTTATACAATCCAATTTTCAGTCCAGTTGTACAATGTAAACACAAATCCAAAGTAAGCCTAAACAAGTGCAAATCACTTAGTATCTATTCTAGTATGACAACTTGAACACACACATCTCAAGAGGTAAACAGGTGAGCCTTTCATTTCAGTATTTCAACTCAAAAGATACATCAAATCAATCTCGAGAATGTGTACCTGGAAATAAAATAGAAAAGGAGGAGAAGAGGTCAGCTAGGGCAGTAATGAACAGCAGCAATGTACAACGACCAGCAGTGTTGAACAAACAGGGAGCAGATGATCAAAAAACAGTCCAGAAATGAATTCAACAGTCCAGAAGTGTTTGAAATCGAACAGAACTAACAGTTCAAACCAAAACCAACTTGAATAAGCATAAACGACCTCGAAAATGAACCCAGGACCTTTTACAATCTCAGCAAACCAGAATTCCACTTGAATACACCAAATTCAACTTCAAACTTGACCCAGAAACTTTGAAGCGCTTCAATTACTAAGAAGATAGTTGCTAAAACTGGTAAGTAGCCTAATGTAACAGTTTCTTTTTGGTTTTCTGTAGCTTTTGTATATTTTTTTTTGATATTTTTTTTTTGAAGATCTAAGATCTAAGAGAGTGTTGGATTTGAATTTCAAATTTTGCAGCTGATCCCCAGCTTTGGAGATATTTTTTGGGGGAATTTAGAGGCTCAAAAACTTGCAAATGAAGGCAAGGGCATGCCCTTTTATAGGCACACATGAGGCCTTATCAGATTTTCAGTTTTCTTTTTAGTCCTTCTTTATTTACTCATTTAACCCCTTGTTTTCTGACTTGTGTCACAAGTTAATACACTACAATTACTGAAATTACACTAAAGTCCTACTTTGGAAGGTCCTAGAAGATTCTAGTTTCAACTACCATGTGCTATCCAATCCTAAATGTCTAAGCTACCCTTGAATTCAACCTAAAATTACTAACACTAGTTGAACTATCAGCTATAACCAAACCAGCTACTCAACTATGGTTAATCAATCAATGCTAAAACCAATTATTTACAATCAAACAGACCTTAAAATCAAATTAACTGGACAAATTTAGCTAATCATGAAATTAAATCTAAAATCAAATTGCAGTAAACAGTCATGGATCAACTAATTGAACCAACCACAAAATCAAACTGGGCAGAATTAAATCACACATGAGAATTAGAACAATATCAATTAGCACGAAGAAATTTATTCAAATTAACAGCTTAAACTAAACCCTATAACACTGAACATGCTCGAATGATAAAGACTCAAACACAGCAAAATTAACAAATTACTATTGACTAACAAAGGACGAATCAAAGAAAAAGTTTACACTAATTATCAGACCTAAAATACTTAATTACTGCTAAGAAATAAAAATAACAGAGAAACAAAAAGAAAACCAGGAACAACAAGAATAGAAACGAAGAACAAATTTTGTTTAAGCTAATTAAAGAAGTAGGAGTAACTCACCTACGCAAGGCTGGAATGGAGATTGACAACTCCATTCGAGCTTCGGAACAATTTTAAGCATTTTTTCTTCCCAAAGAACGAACGAAACATAATTTCGTGACTCGAATCCAATACCAGATTCAAGCAATCAGGCGAAAATCGAACAAAATAAGCACCCAGGGTTCTGCCGTCATTGATAAAAAAAATTGAGCCGTTTTAATGATGTTCAAAGGAATCTGGTTGGATATTGGGTATGAGGGAAGTCAGGGAAGGTTGTGGTGTTATATTGGGGTTGTTTGGAGCTGGCGGCGCCGTGCACGGTGGCGGCAGCGCCTAGGGTTTGGTAGATTTGGGGAGATTGGGTAGGATTTGGGACAAACTAAGGGTGGATTCGGGGAGAGGGGAGTGAGGAGAAGAACTGGTGAAAATTTGAGGCGATTTGGACGTTGGCCGCCGGCGGCGATTTCCGGCCGGCGGCGTTAGGGCGGAGGGTGGTGGTGTTATATCGGCGCTACAGGGAAGTGTACGAGGAAGACACAAATGTTTTTATGGTTTTTGGACAATTTTATTTAATTGTTTGGGGTTGATGAGGGTCGTAGGATCATGGGGAATGGATGGCTAGGATGGACTGACGCCAAACGCGTCGTTTTACCTCTGCCTGGCCGGACCGGACCAGGACTTTTGGGCTGGGGGAAATGGGTATTTGGAAGGAGTCTTGGGCTGGGGTTGGCGTTTGGGCTTAGCTATTTTGGCCCAAATTTGGGTCCTTAAGACCAACCCTTTTCTTTAACTTGTTTTCTTTTGTTTTTCTCTTTTATTTCTTTTGTTTATTTTCATTTTGTATTTTATATATTTTTGATTTTATTAAAATGCAGTATTAAAATAGAGACCTAATTTATTTCCAAAATGAAGCTAATTAATTCCTATTTAAAGTAAACTCAAGATAAATTCAACAATTAACAATTAAAAATGCAAAAATGGACTATTTTTGTTATTTTCTTTAAATTTTGTTCCAAAAATAACTTAACCACTAAATAATCCTAAAATATGAAATTAGATCCTAAATGCAAATGTCATGCGTATTTTTTATATTTTTCATATGAATTAAAATGCATAAATAAAATGCAAACAATTAACAGAAAATAACACAAAATTCACAAAAATGTAAAATAATGAAAGAAAAATTATTTTGTTTGAATTTTTGGGAATAATTCATATATAGGGCAAAAATAACGTGCTCACAAATACATCACAATATTCTAAGGGAATAATACCCAATCGAAAATAATTGAAAAATAGCAAAAATCTCGAAACTAGCAAAACCCGAGCCCCGGGCCCACTTCTTGAAAAATCAAAAAATTCACATCAATGGATTCCTCATCTCGCCACGAGTCTATACATATCAAATTTACCAAAATCGGAGTCCATTTGACCCTTCAAATTCCATTTTTAAATTATCATTTCTCAAGCCCTAGCTTTACCCCCTTTTGATGAATNTTTGTAGTTATATTTTTCTGTATTTTATTAAAATGACTAAAATTAAAATAGAGACCTAATTTATTTACCAAAATGAAGATAATTAATTACCTAAAAATTGATTAAGTCCTAATTTAAAATAAACTCAAGACAAATTCAACAATTAACAATTAAAAATGCAAAAATGGACTTATTTTGTTATTTTCTTTAAATTTTGTTCTAAAAACAACTTAACCACTAAATAATCCTAAAATATGAAATTAGATCCTAAATGCAAATGTCATGCGTTTTTTTTTATATTTTTCATATGAATTAAAATGCACAAATAAAATGCAAACAATTAACAGAAAATAACACAAAATTCACAAAAGTGTAAAATAATGAAAGAAAAATTATTTTGTTTGAATTTTTGGGAATAATTCATATATAGGGCAAAAATCACGTGCTCACAGCCGTCAAGAATGGTGCTCGCCCTGTTTAACAAGTCCAAATGCGCTTTAGGCCGGACTTGGTTCCCTTGATTGAAACCGAAGTTAACAAACTCATCAAAGCTGGCTTTATTCGTGATGTTAAATACCCGACATTGGTTTCAAGCATTGTCCCTATAAGGAGGAAAAATGGCCAGATTCGAGTATGCGTTGACTTCAGGGATCTCAATAATTCATGCCCGAAAGATGAGTTCCCGCTTCCTATTCCAGAGCTGATGATCGATGCTACTACTGGATACGAGGCAATGTCAATTATGGACGGTTCATCAAGCTATAACCAAATTCTCATGGCACCAAAAGATGAAGAGTTTACTGCATTCTGCACCCCAAGGGTATTTATTGCTACAGGGTAATGCCTTTTGGCTTGAAGAACGCCGGTGCTACTTATCAAAGGGCTATGCAAAATATTTTTGACGATCTTCTCCATAAAAATGTCGAATGCTATGTGGACGACTTGGTGGTAAAATCGAGAAAGAGGGGCGACCACTTGAAAGAATTGAGGATGGTGTTTGAGTTGCTCGAGAGGTACCAACTTAAGATGAATCCATTAAAATGCGCCTTTGGAGTTACTTCCGGGAAGTTCCTTGGTTTCATTGTCCGACATCGAGGGATTGAAATTGATCAAGCCAAAGTAGATGCAATCTTGAAAATGCCTGAGCCTCGGGATATTCACGAATTGAAAAGTCTGCAAGGAAAGTTGGCGTACCTTAGGAGATTCATCTCAAACCTAGCTGGAAGGTGCCAACCATTCAGTCCCCTTATGAAGAAAGGTGTCCCTTTTAAATGGGACCAAGCGTGTAGCAATGCCTTCGAGAGCATTAAATCCTACTTGATGAAGCCTCCGATTTTCGCAGCCCCTATACTTGGAAAGCCGCTGATACTATATATTTCGGCATAAGAAAAGTCTGTTGGAGCGCTGTTGGCCCAAGAAAATAGTAAGGGGAAAGAAAACTCTCTTTACTACTTGAGCAGGATGATGACACCAAACGAGTTGAATTATTTGCCAATTGAAAAGTTGTGTTTGGCGCTAGTCTTCTCAATTCAAAAGTTGAAGCACTACTTTCAAGCTCATGTTGTTCGTCTTGTTTCTAGAGCAAATCCCATCAAGTTCGTGATGTAAAAACCCGTCCTTAGTGATCGACTAGCAAGGTGCTACCTCCAGTTTCAACATTTGAAAATCGTATACATCCCTCAAAAGGCTATAAAAGGACAAGTGTTAGCAGACTTTTTGGCAGATCACCCTATACCTGATGATTGGGAGCTAACTGACGAACTACCTGATGAGGACGCAATGGTCATTAAAGTTCAGCCTCCATGGAAGATGTACTTTGATGGTGCTGCACATCGCGGAGGAGCTGGTGTAGTATTTGTCACTTCTCAAGGTGAAATTTTGCCCTACTCTTTTACATTGACGCAACTCTACTCTAACAACGTTGTTGAGTATCAAGCACTAATACTTGGGCTTGAAATTGCTGTCGAAATGAAGTAGTTGCAACTGAAAGTCTTTGGTGACTCTCAGTTAGTGGTTAATCAGCTTCTAGGTAGTTACGAGGTCAAGAAGCCTGAACTACGCCCATATCATGATTACGCTAAAAAATTAATGGGGTGGCTTGGTGATGTGACTATTCAGCATGTGCCAAGGAAAGAAAATAAGAAGGTTGATGCTTTAGCTGCCCTAGCTTCATCATTAACCTTGCCTGATCAAGCGCAAGTTACTGCCTGCCGAAAATGGGTAGTACCGCCGCCAAATGAGGCTGAAGGTGAAGAAAATGAACTCAAGCATCTGGTCGCTGTTTCTGAAGTTGAGAAAGAAGAATGGTGACAACCCATTATCGACTACTTATGCTATGGGATACTTCTAGAAAACTCGAGGAGAAGGACTGAAATCTGTAGTCGTGCACCTTGCTTCCTTTACTACAAAGATACTCTATACATAAGGTCATTCGAGGGAGTACTCTTGCGATGCTTAGGGGAAGAAGAAGCAGTCCAAGCTTTGCAAGAGGCACATTCTGGGGTATGACTTGATCCTCTTCACCGAGGTACGTAGGCAGCTTAGAGTTTCATTCTGAGTTCAGTCGCATAAGTTCAAAATATACATAGTCCCCCAATCATTGTCCGGATGAAGTACGGGGAATGTAATCCATTCAATTGGCACTTGAAAATCGAGCTGAGATACCATTCTTCTGTTAAACTTTGGATCCCATTTGATTTAAAGGGGGCAAGCCGCTATGGTAAATTGGTGTCTTCAATAAAATGATTAATATCTTTTAAGAGGCTGGCAAGCATTTGCATTGAAGTACCGGGATTCGCCATGCCTTCATGTTTGCCAAACCTTCAAGTTTTTTTTTGTGAAGCCTTCACGATGTTTCAAATTCAGTGAGACTTGAACCCAAGATATTTGATGAGAATGAAGCTCTTGAATTTCTATTTGTCAATTAAAAAAGGCTTGCGATCTCGAGGCTTCCACATCAAGATACAAAATTTTTGGTGAAGTCACGCTAATTTGGGATTGTCGACATATCAGAAACCAAAGTCGACTTCGAAATATCATCTGAAACTATCCTTAAGGCATTAAATTTTACATTTGGATATGTTTTAGATTTTGAAGTTTAGTTCTCAATAAATCAAGCGGTTCGTGATTTCAACATCCCCAAGATCAAAAATTTTGGTGAAGTCATGCAAATCTGAAATCGTCAGTGTGTCAGAATTTAATATTAATTTTGAACTATTATCTGAAACTATCCTTAAGGCATTAAATCTTGTATTTTGGATATGTTATATATTTGTAAGTTAAGTTTCCAAAAAATTAAACGGTTCATGATTTCGACATTTCTATACCAAGATACAATTTTTTTTGGTGAAACTGCGCAAATCTGAAACTATCAACATGTCAGAATTTAAAGTTAGCTTCAAAATAATATATGGAACGATTCTCAAAGTTTTTGATTCCGTATTCTGGATATGTCTTAGATTTTGAATTCTAGTTTTCATGAAATCAAACGGTTCATAATTTTGACTTTTCTACACCAAGATATGATTTTTTTGGTGAGACTGCGCAGATCTGAAATTTTCTATGTGATGGAATCTAAAGTTGGTTTCGAAATATTATCTGGGTCGATTCTGAAGGTGTTTGATTCTATGTTTTGGATATGTTTTAGATATTGAAGTCTAATTTTCGAGAAATCAAACGGTTTGTTATTTGGACTCTCCCACGACAAGATTTGAATCTTTTGTTACAAGCGCGTAAAGCTGAAAATTATGCGACTAAGATAAAAGTCGGACAATGTAAAGCAAAAGAGAAGCTGAAATATTTAAGCCCTCGAAGTCTCCAAGTTGAAGTCTTCAAGTCCGTCGGTCTTCAAGTTGAAGTCTCTAAGTTGAAATCTTCAAGTCCGTCGGTCTTCAAGTTGAATTCTTCACGTTCGCCACTCTTCAAGTTGAAATATTTAAGCCCTCCAAGTCTCCAAGTTGAAGTCTTCAAGTTTCAGTCTTCAAATTCGCCGGTCTTAAAGTTGAATTGTTTAAGCCCTCCAAATATTCAAGTTGAAGTCTTCAAGTCTGCTAATTTTTCATGTTGAATTTTAAAGGTCAACCACTCTTCGAGTTGAAGTCTGCAAAGTCAGCCAAATCTTCAAAGTTTTCCAAGTGTTCAAGTCGGTGTCGTCAAGTCGATATTGTCTTCGAGTTTAAGTTTTATAGCTTTCCAATCTTAAGGTGGACATATAAGTCCCTTTGTACCTTAAGTTGGCCTCTTCGTGGGTTTGTCCTTAAAAGGAACTATAATTTTCATTGAGAGTAATCTCTCCGATAGTCGGGGCACATTGAGAGTAATCTCTCCAATAGTCGGGTCATTTTGAGAGTAACTCTCCGGTAGTCGAGCCACATTGAGAGTAATCTCTTTGGTAGTCGGGTCAGAGAGTAATCTTTCCAGTAGTCGGACCACATTGAGAGTAATCTCTCCAGTAGTCGGACCACATTGAGAGTAATCTCTCCGGTAGTCGAGCCACATTGAGAGTAATCTCTCCGGTAGTCGAGCCACATTGAGAGTAATTTCTCCGGTAGTCGAGCCATATTGAGAGTAATCTCTCTGGTAGTTAAGCCACATTGAGAGTAATCTCTCCGGTAGTCGGGTCATTTTGAGAGTAATGCGGTAGTCGAGCCACATTGAGAGTAATCTCTCCGGTAGTCGGGCCACATTGAGAGTAATCTCTCTGGTAGTTGAGCCACATTGAGAGTAATCTCTCCGGTAGTCGGGTCATTTTGAGAGTAATCTCTCCGGTAGTCGGGCCACATTAAGAGTAATCTCTCCGATAGTCGAGCCATAACTTTTAAAGTTTTAGTGGTGACTTCAAGCCTAATCTTTGGGGCTCGCCAGCTTACACCTCGACAAGTTTTGAAGTGGGGGTATTTGTAGGCATATAAAATTTATTGGATTTAAATTCAATAAATAATTTAGATTATATTTTAAATATACTAGTCCAAATAAATATTATGGGTTAATATAATTGGATTAGTTATATAAGGGTGAAATTCAAAAATAGCCAGATTTACAACTGGTCGTTCAAAAATAGACCAGTTTCAAAAGTAATTGAAATTTAGCCACTTTTCATGTAAAAATAAATCTGAGCGAAAACACTGTTCAAAACCCGAAAAAATACGCCAGTATATTATGCTGGAGTTCCAGCATAAGTATACTTGAACTCCAACATATTATACTGGAGTTCCATGATAAGTATGTTGGAACTCCAGCATAATATGATGGAGTTCCACCATAAGTACACTAGAACTCCAGCATAATATACTGGAGTTCCAGCAAGTATACCGATCCAGCATAATATACTGGAGTTTGGAGCACCGATGCTCCAGTCTCCAGTATATTATACTGGAGCCAGCAAAGTATACTGGTGTAGCATAATATGCTGGAGTTCATACACAGGTGCACCGAACTCCAGTATATTATGCTGGACCGGTCTCTGTTGCAGCAAAATAGTGACTATTTTTCATTGACTTGATAAACGCTGGCTATTTTTGAATGACCAGTCCGAAAACTGGATATGACGTGCTATTTTGACCTAAGTCCAACATATATGGATTACATAAATAAGTCTTAATCCATTGGGATAGCCCATTTAATTGGGCTAAAGTGATGAGCCTACTTCATTAAGCCCAAGATGTCATCTTCCTAGAGGACCAGTTTGGTGCCACATGTCAAATGACGTGGCGCGCCAAGTCAAACAGAAGAGCCAATAGGATTGTACCACGTGGCAAAATGACAAGGCATGCCAAGTCAAATTAAAGGGCCAATGAAACTGTGCCACGTGTGGAAGTGACATATTCTGGCCAATCAAATGCAGCCTTGTCACGCTTCAATTTGATTGGTCGGAAAGAGTTTGTTCTTATCATAACTCTTCCCTCCCACAACTATAAATAAGGGTCTTC
The DNA here is from genome assembly GCF_001879085.1 of Nicotiana attenuata. Lineage (NCBI taxonomy): Eukaryota > Viridiplantae > Streptophyta > Magnoliopsida > Solanales > Solanaceae > Nicotiana > Nicotiana attenuata. The sequence goes on from NW_017670534.1 coordinate 359,731, forward strand.
ATAACTCAGAAAAGACACCAGAAGTTATAACAAGAAGCAAGAAGAAGCTCGTGGATCAAACGCTGCAGATTTCTCTAAAAGCTACAAGCATTCAAGTGTTCTAAGGATTGAAAGATCAAGACGAAGATTCAAGAACAAGCTGCAAGCCCTTGGATTAAAAATACGTCAAGATCAAGATCAGGCTTCAAGCACTTGGATTAAAATAAAATAAATTTCAAGATTAAGCTCAAAAGCTCTTTTATTTACCGTTGAAGAGTAGAATCAGAGGATTCATAGAGATTGTACACTTATATTGTTCGAAATAAAATATTACGATTGTCGCAATATTTTTCGGTCTTGATTTTATTTTCTCGACGCAATTTATTGTCTACAAATATAATTTTGAACAATTAAGGTTGATAATTAGGTTTATACATCGGTCCAAGCTTATATGATTAAGACGAGAAATTATTTAAGATATGTAACCAAATATTGATAATATAATTTCGTGAAGAAAAATATTTTATGGTGTACTAATAAACAAAATTTAAAAGAAAATAGTAGTAGAAAATAGCTTGTACGTTGGCATCCCCTCATCCTTTATTCTAATCCCATGCGTAATAGGTAACGAGTTATAATGGCTAGGATTAGCTTTATGGGCTGATTTTCCACACTAAAATGGTTTGCTATACGAAGAATATATTCTACTAGTAGTTAGAATGTCAAAAGTACAAAATTATTCTAAACGCCAATATAATGTGACTCACTTGCAGATATATATATACTAATCAAACACTGATTAAAATCCCCTATACAATGAAAATTCTACACAAATATCCCTATGTTTCAATATCAAACACTTAAACCCCTGTATAATGTATTGAAATAAAATCCTAAAAAAACTTTACGCAATATTTTTGCATAGGGTCCCCATAATTAATATAGGGGTTTAAATGCTTGATATTGAAATATAGAGGTAATTTTGATAACTATAAGTAGCAGCTGGCTTAAAAAAAAGAGTGAGCTGTACTTCTGTAGCAGCTGGCTGTTGTGTGTGACCAATATAACACTAAAATAAATGGGAAAGTAAAAAACACACGGTCTTGCTTCTATCGCAATAATCTGCATTTGTACGTACCTGAAAACGTTTGATTTCATAATATATGTTATATTTCACACCCCTATTTAACTGATCATTTGCATGCATGATCAATTCTTTCACTTACTTCCATATTCTCTCAAAAGGTTTTAAAGAAAATAATCTCTTATTGAACCAACCCAAAAATGGAGAACAACAATCAAGAAAATGCTGAAAATGGTGCTGCTATTATTGGATCGGAAGGAAGAAGAGGAGGTGGTGCTGGCCGTGGACGGAGACTCACCGGATTGCGCGGCGTCTCTCCGCCACCTTTTCTGTTGAAGACATTTGAAATGTTGGAAGATCCTGAAACTGATCCCTTCATACATTGGACTTCTAGTAAAACCAGTTTTCTTATTACTGATACTAACAAGTTTGCTATTGAAGTTCTTCCAAAGTACTTCAAACATAGCAATTTATCCAGCTTCATTTACCAGCTCAACAACTATGTGAGTATTCTGCATATTTAACTTCTTTATTAGTATGTTTTCTGTGTTGTGCCCCTTTTTTGTTACTAGCTCAACAACTATATATAACTGCTACTGCATTTTCCACTTCTGTTTCTGATATGTTTGCTATGTTATTATTCTCATTTTTATTTCTTTCTTGAAATTTTGGCTTCTCTTCCAGCCCACTCCCCCTTTTACTAGCTCAACATCTATGTGACCTCAATGTCATCGTCTTAATTTAACGTTGTAATTACAAGGTAGGGGCAAGGCCACGTACATCTTACCCTCCCCAGACCCCACTTGTGGGAACTCACTGGGTTTGTTGTTGTAATTAGTGTGCATGTGGTGCTTTTATGAATCCGGATTCGGTTTCTTGAAAGCTGTTGCTTTGTTTCCTTTTTTATTTGAAAGTGGAAATTTGGAACTTTTATTTGATAAGAAAGAATGAATCTCAGGGTTTTAGTAAAGTCTGTTCTTACAAAAGTGAGTATGCGAATCCATGGTTTCGAGCTGGGAAAAAGCACTGGCTGAAGAACATCAAAAGCAGGATTCAACTATCCAAAACCAATAAGCCACAACAAGGTTCGCATAGTTCTTGTGTTGATCCAATGAAGGATAATTTGGAAGAGGAGGTGGAGAAGTTGAGGAATGATAACATTAGTCTGAAAATAGAACTTCAGAAGTTGAAAGATAGACAAGAAAACATGAGAGTTTTGTTTCCTACTTTGAAAGGATGCAGAAACGATACAGAAATTAGCAATATTTTGAAGCTATTTGTCAAGAAATCGAAAGTCAGAGAAGATTCTAGCAGCAATGACACAAGAAAGATGCTACGAATGTTAGAGTCGCCAGATCGTGTGGCTAACTCTGTTCAGGATGGGATTGGACAGACATCAAATTCTGCTGGTGGCTCAGTAAGTTCTAATGAACAACAGAAAGAAGAAGCAACTGCTAAAAATGATAAGAATCGCGAGTTCTGGGAAAAACTGTTTGAAGATGATTCAAAGTCCCAAAATGAAGGAGCAGAGAGTGAGCAGGCACTGAATCGATCGAAGGCTATGGCCGAGATTGAGGAGATGGTGGAGAGCAAGATCGCTATGGAAGGAGAAGCTTTGATTGCAAAAGATGTTGCTGGTTTAGATGAGGAGATGGAGGCTTATCTTCAACTATGGACCTAGTATATGTTTCCTTCTATGTTTCCATAAACAAAAAGTATTAATTTATACAACATGTTTACATTGTGATCTTCTTATCAAATCAAAATTGTTGCTTTGGCTGCAGGGAGGAGGAGGAAAATATTGTTGAACTACAGCTGATGTGAAGGTCTTGTCTCCATATTGACTGATCTTACATAATTTAATGTCTCTTCTATTTACATAATTTTACCTAGAAACTATACTGGATGTAGGAAGTTATGGAAACTTTTTAATGATTTCACATTTGTAATTAATTAGAGTATCAATATCTATGGAGTAGCCTATCTCTAAAACTTTTGTCTAGTCATGACATCTGAAGCTGCTTCCCTTTGATATTCACAGCTTTATTATAGAAAACAGTTAAATAACCTTAGGCTGTCATTTTTATTTGATTTTACACTGGAAGCTACAGAGTGGTCCTCAATTGCAGATTCATTAATTCACAGAAAAATAAAACAACAAACATATACACAAGAATGATGATCATAGGGATCAGACAAGAAATTGGATAAAGAAGGGAGGACGTTTTTTAAAGTATGACTTCTTTATCATGCTTAAAATCATTACCTAGGTCCTGAAAGAATTGAAGGAAACAAGGTAGTCGTGGTGTCTGCGACTCTTTTGATTGCTGCAATTGTTTGTGAATTTGGAACACTATAGTCCAAGTGCGATTCAATGTCCATTGTTCCCTCTATTACTTTAACCACCATGGACATGGAAGGCCTCAGAGTAAAATCACTTTGTAAGCACCACACAGCAAGCTTCATCATACGGACGACTTCTGATGTATTGAATTGCAGATCATCCTTGTAGTTTCCAATCATATCGATCAGCTGATCGTTTTCAGCCTTTTTCATAAACAAGGTAAGCAAATGTGGATATTCCAGTGAATGTGAATAGTCCACATTCTTACGCCCACAGAGGATCTCCATCACAACAACTCCAAAGCTGTAGACATCTGCTTTTTCTGTAATGAACGCGCTAAACCATTCAGGAGCCAAGTATCCGGGAGTTCCCCTAATTCTGGTCACTATCCTGCTCTGATCTTTATCCACCAACTTGGCCAGGCCAAAATCAGATACCTTTGCACAAAAATTGTCATCCAACAGAATGTTCTGTGGCTTAACATCTAAGTGGACTATTCTTTGCCTGCATTCTTCATGAAGATAAGCCAATCCTTTTGCTATATCATGGATAATGCTGCTTCTTATTTGCCAATTAAAGGTAAACTGCGTAGAGCCTGTGCCAAAAATCCATTTATCCAATGATCCATTACTCATGAAATCATAAACTAATAGCTTGTGCTCTTTCTCAGCACAAACTCCAACTAGTCTAACAAGATTAACATGATGGATGCTTCCTATGGTTTGGACCTCTGCCAAGAATTCCCGTTTCCCTTGGCCAAAACCATCAAGAACTTTCACGGCGACTTTCTGACCATCTTGAAGAACTCCTTCATAAACTGAGCCAAAGCCTCCCTGACCAAGCTTTTGCTGGAAATTCCCGGTTGCCACCTTCAGCTGTTCATAAGAAAATCTCAAAGTACCAGATATCTCGTCTGAGTAATCGTCATTATTTTCTTGTAATGTTTGCTTTCTCTTGAAAGCAATCAAGATGCTAGCACATATTGCTATTAGAAGAAATGCTCCAATAGTTGATCCAGCTATAACTCCAATTCTTCTTGAAGCTAAAGAGTCTGTATCTTTTTCTGTGTCATTTGGAATTTTGATGAATGCAGATGACTCATAGCCACTTCTTTCCTTTCCATCGTTGATAAGTGTCAGCACAGGGGAGGGTAAAAAGCAGTCACCCCTCGGAAAGTTAGCGAAATAACGGAAGAGAACTACTTTGCAAGAGCAGTTCCTCATGCACAACTCTTGGCAGCTTTCCACATCTGTTCCTCTCAGAGCTGCTGCTTCAGTGTCAACATAGTTAAAGTAATAGACATCCGAAACACGCATCATTTTGTGGGAACGTTGTCCATTGCATTCCACAGGACTTGCTTCCACGCATCCATTGTTTTGTCGATCATTACTTCGTTGGAATGGACCAGGACAAGAACAAAATCCATTTGAGCAAAGCTCCAAACTACCACACGTTGTAGGGTAATCACAAACACCGATGAAATCTGCCAAAAGATCAGTTTGCTGATCACTTCCCTCAGCGTATGATCGTAAATGTCCATCATAATCATATCTCAAAAAATTCATCCTAGAAGGTCTTGAGAATACAGCATTTGGTTCATTTGGCTCAGTTGAGGATAGGTACAAGGCAAGAGTACCATTTACTGCTTTCACATAACTTGCATTAAAGCTGTCCCTTTCTCCACTAACCAAAAACTTAAAATACATCTGTGGTTTGTTCGATGTGTAAAATGCAAACAAGCCTTGATTGGTTACAGAGAGAAAGTAGTTACCTTCAGTCCAATTTGATGAAGAAACTCTAGCAACAAGTCTTTGACCAGCCCTTAATTTCTGGCCTGGAAGCAGTGTATCTGTTGGATGATCAAAAGACTGCCATACAGTCTGATTATACATGTCATGAAGCACAAGGTTTCCAGTCTCCATCATCTTAATGCCCGAGATAAACTTATTCGCCGTGCTTGTGGACCACACAAGAGTTCCATCCACATCTTTTAACACTAAGTCTCCATCTTGCAGCAATTGCAGCGTTCCATTTTCGCGAATTGGATGGTTTCTGTTTGCAAACCATACCAGTTCAAGGTCAGACCAGCGCCGAATTCCCACAGAGTCCTGACGAAGACGTACAATTCCTATGGAGAATACAAAGGAATCATCTTCTCCATTTGAAGCAAAACCACAAGCATAAGCCACGTCCTTCTCTATCTCTTTGAGCATCAGAATTCGCATGAAAGGTCCAGAAGATTGATTGAATGAGTAATAAGGGTATGTCAAGGGCTTTGTAACATTGATAACTGAAACATTATTGTTAATCCAGGTTGTAGGGATTTTCGCCGTGTGATAATCAGGAAATTGAGCTGAAGTAAGGTTCTTAAGGATCAGAATGATCAAAAGCTTCAAGACATGTTTGAGAGAGGCTAAAGCCATGATTTTGTTTTAGACAAAAAACTAAAATGTTATTTAACCAAGCACATACTTCAAGAGAAAGGAATTGTTACGTAGATGAAATAGTTCATCTGTGAAATCTCTAAGTTACATCAATAACTTGATGATCCTTGAAATGAATCTGTTCCCGTCTGCTTAACTACGTGTCTGGAAAGGGTAAAGACAACTTTGAACTTGATGTTGTATTTTCCTTTCTGTGCATAGACTTTACTTGCCAACGTTTGAAATTATGTAATGATAAAGATGTTGGAAAGCAAAATGGGCGATTGACTAGTATGCTCTCTGGACAATTCCATTTTGCATGGGAAGGGAAGTACATTTACATTTTCTAACTTAGTTTCATGTTATCATGTTGTTCTTCTTTTCCATGTTGATAACAATATTGGACTTCTCTTATAGCTACAGTTTTGGATTTAAACAACTCCCTCAATTGTATGAAGATTATTAAGCCCAGATAAAAAAGGCAGTCCAGTGCACGAAGCATCCTGTGTTTACTCAGGGTACGGGAAAGGGCTATACCCCAAGGGGTGTGATACAGGCAGTCTACCCTAATGCAAGGACTTATAGGTGACAACGTTACCGTTGCTCCAAGGCTCCCTTCTTCGTTAAGCCCTGATATCTTGTGTAATTCTTTGTTCTCAAAGAGTAGGTAACTTTTATTTTCTTCAATTCACAGACCTCTTTGAAGCATAGATTTTCTCATGAATGACTTACTGATCTCTTGACTAACCAACAACCTTAACCTAAGAACAGTAAAAAGTGAAAAGGAAGTGGAAATGCAGAAGATAAAAATGAACGCTGGAATTTTTAACTTAAGCAAGTACATACTTTGGGAGAGTCTATAGATTTGTTTGCTACTACTCCCTCAGTTTTAATTTATGTGAATTTATTTCCTTTTTAGTCCGTGCAAAAAAACGACTCTTTTTCATCATTTGAAAATAATATGCATTTATGTAATGATTTATAGTCACCTAAAATATATGTGCCTCATTTTACACCACAAGTTCAAAAGTCTTCTCTTTCTTCTTAAACTCCGTGCCATGCCAATATACGTTCACATAAATTGAAACGGATGGAGTATTTCCTTTCGTGTTGCTGTTAACTAATGTAGCTTTCATCTTTGACTATATATGGCTCTATTATGCGTCAATTTTCCAAATATCAGACGAACAGGGATATAGAGACGGGGAAGTCGCTAAGTATCACATGTATTATCAGAGATGGCAGAATATGACCTGAAAATTTTGAACTATGAAAGACTGTTAGAAAGTTGAATATTCCTTCTCTTTAACTTGTCTTTTCTTTTTGGTCCCCTTTCATTTATGGGGTCATTGTTTTTCCACAAGGAATTTTTATAAAGCACTTTTTCAAAATAATTTTTAGAAACAGAAAAGTTCTCCCAAAAGAGTGTTTTGAAGTTAAAAAAGAAAAGGAGAAACATTTGCTCTAACTTTTTTGATTGTTTGGCTGCTTAGAAGATCCTCTTAAACCCCACATGGGAAAAGTGTTTGTAATGAAAATTAAGCGTACCCCACTACTACAAGTCTAAGACATCATTTCTATACCATCAACTAAGAGTTTTTTTGTTGTTTCTTTAAAAGGAGAGGCTGCTTTTTTGGTCCAAGTAGAGACAGATAATCATAGGTCAACGTATCAAAATGAAGTAAGAGATTATTGCTGTGGGATAATGGATTCATCATCTTACCTAAGTTTGTTGCTTTTGGTGCGCCAAGCCATCATTTCTACGATGGAAAATTTGCTTTCTTTTTCCACCATTTACAGAGTACCCAACACCAACAGCCATATAGTAGTTCATTTTCCGTACCACTTATCTCTGTCTCTCTCTCTCTCTCTTTATTTTTTTCTTTTAAATTCAAAGTCAACAAAGGGATCCTGTTGAACCAATCTTTGCATAGCCAACCTTTCTATTATCATCACCAAACCATAAACACATGCTGCTACCATTCAACAAAGAAAAACATGTTTGACTAGAGCGCAAGGTTTCATTATACTAATCTTAGTTTAGGAATTGGTAAAATCTCTACATTTGAAAGTTACAATGTAACAAACCCAGTATGTTACCCAGTTATAAAGGTTTGTTTCAGTTTATCAGGTTGGAGAACCATCTATATCATGTTCTACCAAAGTAGCAGACCATTTAACTTAACATATTAATACCTTGCAAACAAAGTTAATTTGGTTCATGATCTGAAAAAAGTTTGAAAAGGTAAATATGGCTAAGGTCAAATTAAGAGGAAGGTTGAACTCTACAAAACCTGAGGAAGAAAGGACTAGGCCAAACAAATTAGTGCCACAGCCACAACCCAACAAAAGCAAAAACAAAATAGTAAATCGAAATTCTGTTTTCCATAATGAATTTTAGGACAGGATCATAGTGATATCAGCCTTGTTTCTACAAATGTACCAAATAAAACATGTCAAGACTGCAATTTCTAGACTTGCACTACCTCAAGTTTGATTCAACAGACCTATTAGTATTCACTGACATTTCTGATAAGCCAAATGCGCGTAATTAAGAGACTTGAAACACATAATTCTGCAAGAACACATGAATTTTATGGTATTCCTATGATTTTTCTTTCCTTTGTTGCGTTTATATTTCAATGAAAGAATTTCTGGATATTACAGGTAAAACTAAGAAACAGAAGATGAATGGCGATAAGAACACTGGTAATACCGCCCTATAACACTGGTACTGAAATGGACATGGAAACTGAGACATCACCAGCAAAAGTTGAATCCCTAACTGGAGCTGAGTTTCCAGCAAAAGCATATCCTACACCTAACCCGCCATAATGCATTGATGCATGCTCGCACCGTTGGAATACTCTAGCAAGCGATGCTGCTTTTCTCCTTGCGCGCTTTGTTCCTGTAAAGAGCAATGTCTGAAGTAAACTTGCTAATGCCGGAGCCTTCAACACCCTCTCAGTAGCAGCAGCTCCACCACCACGACATAATTCAAGCAACGCAGCAACTGCATTCTCTTTCCCTCTAGGTGTCCCACATCGCATCATCCCGATGAGCCCTGCTACTGCCATTTCCTCATTGCCAACAGCTGTAGCGCCAATCGGCTGCCTAACAATCAGCGCCAATGCACCAGCAGCTTCTTCGGCAACACCTTCACTTCCCAATGCTCCAACTAGAGCAGTAACAGCTCCCGACTCTATCATCCTCACACAATTTTCAGTGTGGGTAGATAAATTAAAGAGAGCAGTTACTGCATCCTTCTTCCCTCTCGGTGAACCTTCTCGCAACAGACCTGCTAAGGCCTCGACCGCCCCATCTTCTTTTGCTATCTGCTTCTTGTAGTCATGAACAGCAGACAGACTGAACAATGTTGCTGCAGCATTTTCCCGCGCCTCCGTGGTGTGCCCAAATATCAAAACTCCCACTATCAACGTTAGACACCCTACTTCGTCCATAATCCGGCCTTTATTTTTATCAAAAATCGATAAGTTCAGCATTGCAGTAACAGAATTTTCTTGTGCCACAGCATCTGGAGATGAAAGCAAATTCTTTAAATGCGGGATCGCCCCAGCCTCAGCTATGTAAGCACGGTTTTCCTTACCAGTTTTAGCTAAGAGCCGTATCTCTCGAGCAGCAATAGTTTTTGCAATCTGTGTCCCATTCGCTAGCTGCTTAATGAGAAGAGCTGCCGTGGCTCTATTAGCTTCTAATGCGGCCTTGCTAGGTGAAGCAGCTCCAAAACTTTCAACACATGGATCGCCACCCTCCATATTGTCATAGGGAATTTTATGAGCAGCACACCACTGCATAATCAAATTCCTAAGTGCCCTATTTGGGACAAGCCGAGTATGATCAAGCAACTGACCTGTCTTTGGGCAAGTACAATGACCCTCCTCCATCCACCTCGATATGGAAGCTCGATCATATGTCTGCCCTGTTGACACAATAACCGGATCCCTCATCAAATCCAACGATATCGGACAACAAAAGTCCTTTGGTACAGAAATGAATGTGTCCGCAATCTCTTGACTAATCAGCCCTTTCTTCTGCTTCTTATGCTTACCAAATCCCAATCCCACATCATCCTCTTCGAAGCCAAATAGCAAAAACCTGCAGTATCGTATCAACGCCACAAACCCATTGAGCACTGAGGCTGTGGGCTCAATATCTCCTTCATGGTTCACAATCTGCTCCTCCAAAAACTCAATCTCAACCCTACAACTCCTGGGATTACAAATCACCAATTTGTCCACAAAAAAGGAGTACAACTGAGCTGAGTCAGGAATATCTCCATTCTCAAACTCATTCAAGAAAGAGAACAGCTTCAACCTCAACATCTCATCATGTTTATCAACAAACAACTTAGATTTTCTTGCTTGTTTCTGTAACAACTCAACCTGTTCCCTAACATCTTCAGGTAAAGTCAATTCCTTTAAGGGGAAAACATCCAAAAGGGTCGAGATTTCTTGGTTCAAATCATGGAAATGACCCGAAATCGAATGGTTTTGAAGCAACAACCACAACTTACTGGATTGGGAGCAATAATCAAGCAAGATTTTCGAGCGGTAAAGCAATAAATACAACTCCTTGAAGCATAAAAAAGCTGTAAAGGGCAAATCTGAAGAACCCCTACTACCACTTCTGTTATTGTCACTGTTCTCAACAAGACATTCTAAAAGTACAGAAAAGGCTTGAATTTTCCTTAGCAAAGACTTACAATTCTTTTGCTGATAAAAGGGCACCCTTTTACCTGAAAATGAAGAAATCAGCTCAGAAGATAACGCCGTTAGAGTTTGCAACAACCCCACTTCTGTTAGATCCACCGGCGCCAAGAATGCTTCCAGTGACGGCGACCTTTGTCTCCTCAACGATGAGAAAATTGCAGCTGATGCCATCAATTCTACAACACCAAAATCTTGCAAAATCAACTCCAAGATTCTCTAACCCTTATATTATTTTCTAAGAAGAAATGGTTTCTTGCTCGTATTTGTGCAATATTTCACAGAGATTTCATCTGGGATAAGGAAAAAACTGTAAAACAACTCCAAGATTCAATTTTTATCAACAAATGTATGAATTTAAACCAAGAACGAAATGGGTATTTATTTATTTGTACAAAAATTCTATGGATAATTAATTGAAGCAAAAGGGGAAATATAGGTATATTCTATATAGTGAATCCGCGTTTTGAAGAAGAAGGAAGAAAGCAAAGAAAAAGCTGGAAGAGAAAGAAATAGGAAGGCTAGTTATTTGCCGAGTATATATGATTTGTGTGTTGACAATGTCTTTCCTTTTTCTTTTTTTTTTCCTTTTCTCTTTCTGTCAAATTTTTCATTTTCTTTTTCTCAATATTTACCTTTTGTTCAATGAAGCCGCCATGAATGATGGAACCTTTAACTTTGACGGATTGTAAATGTTATCCAAGATTCCTGAATTCTGTCCATTCGTTTTTCTACTCTCTTTCTTTCTTACTCATTCTTTAGTAATACTACTACCTCTTTAGATTAATTGTAAGTATATTAATTAACTTAACTTTTATCTAATTCATCCTATGAATTTCAAAAGAGAGACAAGGATAACAACTTGAGAGCAATAATATTTTCTAATTTATGAAAAAGAAAAGTTTAAAAAAAAAAAATTAAAGTATAAGTAACTGCTCTCGTTGTTACATTTTACTTGTTCGGTTTACATTTTATACTCCCTTAAAAAGATGTTAGTTAAGTTTCTGTTTTACTAAATTATACATATTTACTATATTTTGGAAATCTAAATTTGTCTATCAGTACTCCAATAAGTTTGAGAAATTATTACTTAATAATAAAAGTAAAAATAATTAATTCTTTTTTAATTTACTAATATTACTAAGTAGAAGAGAAAATGTATTTTTTTATAATACTGGACAAGTAACAAAAAATGATAATAGTATAACTTTTGGAGTTAAACATGAGTAAAAGTTCTTTTTCAAAAGGGGGAGATTGAAGAGAAAAATTACTTATGTATGAAAAATTAAGTGAATGATGAAGCATTTACATATTGCAATAAAGTACTATTAGAGTAAAGAAAATATGCATTTCATATGACCTTTGGTAGAATATTTGGATTGTATAAAGTACAATTTTTTTAATGTGTTTATGTGGAGTTTGATATGATGATGTCAAGTAGTGAAGCATGGGTACTTTTAGTGGAAGATGATCTGTTTATCATCTTGAGAATTGATATTCAATGACATTTATTATGAATATGTAGAACTAAAAAGAGGAAAGTTTTGGTTAATGATGTGAAATTTCTTACTCCGATTAGTATATCACTTATTTGTAATTGTTATGGCTTAGGTTTTAAGATTTTGAGTTATTTTAAATTAGGCTGAATACACATATAGCCCCTTAAATTTGTCCATTTTTTTCATTACTGACACCTAAATTAAGGGTTGTCCCTATTGAACCCCTGAACTCAAAGCAATGTGCCCTATTAAACATCTAACTACAGTTTTCGCCCAAAACAAAATGCGTGATTCTCACATGCCGCTGACATGGCAAATCAGACGAATCAATATGCTACGCCTGGAAAATTCTAAAATAATCTCTCTTTTGCAATGTTTTTTCCAGAATCTCCCCATCTTTTCCATTCTTGGTTGTCGTCGCCCCCCATTCCTTGTCTTCTTCTTCTTCCCCATATTTCGGGTCTTCGTTGAATTTATGGCTTTCTCTTGATGAGGAATGATTCGCAGGTGTCATGCGATTTAGTCATCTAAGTTCTTTCTCCTTCATGTAATCTTTGCCATGGTCAAACCTCCATGAAAGGTGGGGGTGCTGTAATTTCTGTGTATTGCTTTAATTAAAGCCTTCTCTGCGACTTTTGCTTACAAAGGATGCAAAGAGAAGGCATATATATGTATATATATAGAAAAAATCTTTAGCGATCCGTTAAAAACTTAATTCCGGCAACGGCAAGCCAAAGATAAAAGAACAAACATATGATCATTAGGTGGTTTTTTAGTCACTAGAATCCATAGGGACAACTAATTTCCAATATCAGATATATCCTTAATTGAGAATTCCACCTGTGATTATAGTTTCTCACGTTTTCCAGAAACTTACCTTGCCGTCCGACGAGATGAAGCATCTGGAAGCTCATACATTTTTTTTTTCAGAATTGAAGTATGTATTTTGGGTAGTTTTTAATTCTGTTAAATCCATGTCAGCTGAATTTTAACGTATTCACGCGCCCAAAGCAAATGAATCTCACTGTTTGTGCCATGTCAGCTATTTATGTTTAATAGGACACGTTGCTTGGAGTTCAGGGTTCAATAGGAACAACCCTTAGTTTAGGTGTCTGAATGAAAAAAATGGACAAATTTAAGGGGCTACATATGTATTCGGCCTTTAAACTAATTATTATAAATCAAAAAGTTCGCTTTGCTGCGTAATTTTACTTTTTGTTAGCAACACCGAACTGATTTTAGCAATAAAAGGGCAGCTTAGTGCACTTAACTTTCATTATGTGCGAGGTCCTAGGAGAGATTTATTCTACGCATTCTTACCGTGCATTACTGCAAGATATTATTTTCACGTCTTAATTTTGACGATATAATCTCTCACAATTAAATTACTCCCTAGGCTAACAACATTTCCTTAGGTGCAAAGCGTGTACATGGTAGATAACTTTTTTTCTTTTGAAAAGCATGTATTTCTTTGGGGTAAATTAGAAAAGAAAAGAAATTGTAAGTTTGAAAATTTTCTTAAGTGGGCGTTTGGACATAAGAATTGTAAAATTCAAAAAAAAAAAGTGAATTTTTTTCAAGTGAAAATGGTATTTGAAAATTAGGGTTGTGTTTGGACATAAATATAATTTTGGGTTGTTTTTGAAATTTTGTAAGTGATTTGAGTGAATTTTGAAAAATAACTTTTCGGAGTTTTTCAAATTTTCGAAAAATTCTAAAATTCATGTTCTATTAAAGTAAATTTTATAGTCAAACACCAATTTCAAAAAAAATAAAAAAATCGATTTTTTTTTATGTCCAAACGGGCCCTAAGGAAAGAAAAAGTCTTCTAATAATTTGATGAGTATTGACCATAATTCTTTCTTCCCTTTATTTTTATTTTTTTCTGAACATTATGGAGGATTTAATAAATGCTACTAATACTGTAGCAGTAGAAGTAGAATAGTAGTAACAATAAAGAAAGTGTGTATTCTCATCACACAATTAATTCAAGGGTTGACCAAAGAAAAAGGAGATTAGGCCTTTCTTGGGCCCCTTAGAACTGTAACGCATGGAAAAAGCACAAAAGATTATTCTATATATTCTATAGTACAACTACTATTTTTTATTTGGCAGTCTTTTGGGATATACAATTCAATATTTTGGCTTTTTTCTTTAGGGGGTTTGACTAAACGAAAGGTTCCAAAAATCCAAATCAGAGAAAGTAAGAAGAGTAAATAAAGTAAATAATAATGGTGATTTTTTTTTTTTTACATAGTGAAAGGAATCAATATTAGCATAGGGTTCTCAAGTATATTAATTTGCTTAGAAGGACTCATCTGCAACGGTGTGCTCTAAATGCAACATTAAAAGTTCCCAACAACCAAGGCTTTTGGATCACTTTGATATGTGTATATCTTTATGATTGTTTTGACTTTCTGACTTCTTTTTCTTCCATTATTCTTCATTTCCTTTTTTTCCTTTTCTTTTCTTCTCTTTTTTATTTACTAATTTACTTTAAATCTTTCACACTTATCTCAAGGTTTTGTCTTTGTAGTCATTGAGATTGTCCCCCCTAGTTATCTCATGTTAGCATTCTTCAGAGACTTGCCTATTGAACTTCTCTCCTTTTACTTACTCCGTTTACTTTTATTTGTCTGTAATAAACTTTATATTTTTATTAAAAATAATAAACAAAGTATATATTTATCATAAATATTCATTATAATGATAGCACTTCAAAAATCTTTAAAAATAATTTTAAAAATGAGTTGTTAATGATAAGGGTAAAATATTTTATAAATTTTGTCTTTTTCTTGATTAGCTAAAATGGACAAGTAAAATTAAAAATATATTTTTAATATAATGAACAAGTAAAAGTAAACGTAGGGAGTATCATTTAGGAGAAGGATATTGGAGTAACCTCGCATCAAGAAATTAGTAATTAGTCACCTCTATACTTCCTACAAATTTTGTCATTCACCTTCTTTTTAGATACTTATAAAGTAAAGTCAATAAGAAAAATATATATGTGCTAGAAACATTCATGTAACACTAATAGCATAAAGGTACTCTGTTCAATTTTAAATATTATTCATTTCGAGAAATTGAATTTATTTTAAAATATTCGTCATTTTAGAAAAACAAGAAGTTTGTTGCCATTTCTCCAAATCTACCTCTGTTGTTCTAATTACTTGAGTACTATAAAATAAGTGAGACATTAAGGAAAGAGAAATGGTAATTACACAAGTATTGTTACAATTAAGACATCTAATAATATGGACAAATAATATGGTCTTTTTAAAGGGACGTGTGAAAATCTTAAGGACAAATAATACGGACTAGAGGTACAACATTTGAAGAAAGATGTTAATTTGCAAACTAAGTACATGAAGTAAAGTAAAATCGTAAAACAACATTTTACTGGAGCTTCTATTTGAATGATGTGCTTAACCATTATACATAATCAAGACAATGAAATTCAATCTCCAAAAAACGAAAATAACATCAGGCAGACCTTGTTATAATTTATTCCAAATTTTAAAACTATCATGCATATTTTAAAAATTTATTTCATCTATGTAGCATCCCATCCAATGTTGCAGTGGGGCAAGTGGGAAATTCAAACTATCAAATTAACCAGCACATAATGATTTGATTTTCAATTAAATTATAGTTGAGGTTCATGTCATTATCTATTTGGAAGAGATTGTCTACAATAGATAGAATATTGACAGTTCATTTGGCTAGTGATATGACTATGCATTTGGAAGTTGTATATCATATTGCCTTCTAAATTATCCTGCATCTAAAAATATATATGATTGACTTCTAAATTGGTTTATAATATATGTCCAGACTATCGTTCCATATATCGGTAAGGGCTTTCGTTATTGCATGGCATGTAAGGCCATCTCCAACCTTCCCTCATTTTTCTGCAGTGGGGACAACTTTTGCCATAATTAAGTTCCAACCCTCCCTCATTTTTGCCTCCAAAATGGGGGATGAATAGTGTTCCTCCAAATATGGGGTACACTATTCATCTCCCCCATTACTATTCATGCATATTTTATTATTATTATTTTATTATTTAACTCTTTTAATTTATCTCTTTATATATACCTAATTATGTTTATATAATATCTTTATAACAACGTTTTGCAACAACGTTTTGCAATTGTTGCAGGACCCTCACGTTTTTGGCGGAAAAAAATGCTACATGATATAATGACTACATGTATTATACTGCACAACATGATAATCGAGAATGAGCGTAATCTTAATGCACCAATTCAAGATGATTTGGAAGGTCCAGCTCCAACAGTAGAAATGGTAGTAGATGAAAATCAACGATTTCAAGAATTTTTAGCTCGACATAGAAGAATTAAGGACAAAGATTCTTATTTTGCACTTCGTAATGTATTAATAAATCATTTATGGGAGAATACTAGAGGTTGAAGTTGAATATTTATGTAGTATTTCGAATGAATTTTATCGTTATGTAATATGTATTTAATTAATCTTGTATCGCAATGATTTCACTTTTATTTGAATTATTAGTTAATCTATAATAATTGCTTACAATTTAAAATTTTACGAAATTATTTTAATGGAAATTACAAATTACTGAAAATAAAAGATGGAATTTGTTTAATGAAAATCAAAAATTAAAATTGAAGTGAAAGATAATAATATAATATAGAAGAGAGAGAAGAATATAAAAAGAATATCTCTTTTGGAGGAAAAAATGGGGGAAAGGTTGGAGTAAGTTGTCCCCAAAATAGGAAAATTCACATTTTGGGGACCAAAAATGGGGTAAAGGTTGGAGATGCCCTAATGACTGGGAAGATCTCATTTCACTTTCATTTGTGTAACGACCCAGTTGGTTATTTTGAGCATTTGCATCCCGTTCAGCTATTTGAACTCTTGAGCAGTATCGTATGATGTATTATGACTTGTGTGAATCGTCGGTTTTGGTTTTCAGGTTATTCGAAATTGATTTGGAAGAATAATTCTCACCTAGGAAGCTTGCATTTGGAAGAGTTGACCAAGTTTGACTTTTTAGTATTTAACCCCGGAATGGAGTTTTCATGATTCCGTTAGGTCCGGACGGTGATTTTGAACTCGAACGTATGCCCGGATTTGCATTTGGATATTTCTAGAAGGATTCGGCACTAATTGGCGAAAGTTGGAATTTTAAAGGTTTGGAATGTTCTTAAGTTTGACCGGGAGTTGACTTTGATGATATCGGGTTAAAATTTTGGTTCCGGAGATTGGAATTACTTCTTTATGTCATCTGAAAATTGTGTGCAAAATTTGAGTTATTCCGAGTTGATTTGATAAGGTTCGGCACAAGTTTTGGAAGTTGAAAGAGTCAAAGTTCATTAATTTTGATTTGAGGTGCGATTCGTGGTTATGATGTTGTAATGCGTGATTTGAGGCCTCGAGTAAGCCTGTGTTATGTTATGAGACTTGTTGGTATGTTCGAACGGGGTCCCGAGGGGCTCGGGTGAGTTTCGGATAGGTTTCGATTGTGTTGCGCTCGTTTTTTATGTTTCGACGTCATTTCTTCAAGCATAAATAATACCACAATAAGCAAATGAGCTCCAATTTCTGTTTTGATTGAATCGTTATATCTATATCATAATTTTGGAACCATAGCAAATAGAATTATCAAGTTTCGACATCGAGGAACTTATGGTCATTTTACTAAGAATTGGGTTGCCAAGTTTTTTCAAATTAATTACAAAATTGCCACTGAGTTCGTATTTAAAAATATGCACTATTTTCAACTATTGAAACGAACATATCTCCTTCATTATAAGGTCAAATGGAGCTATTCAAAAGCCTAACTTGACTGGAATTTCATTAGGAATCCATTGGTGGCATCAAAAATGAGTTCCGGGATTATTTGGCACAAGAAACGAGGCAGAATAGCTGGGCAAAATATATATTGTCGAGAGTTTGTTCATTTGGTCATATTTTGAGTTGGGGAACTTGAATTTGGGAGGTTTTGGAGCTGATTTTCACCATATGGATTGAGTTTTGTGTTCTCTATTTGGTTTTGGTTATATTTCATGAATCCATCTTCGTTTTTGGCATTTGATTGATGATTCCAAAGTGAAATTTGGGCGTTCACAAGGAATGAAAATAGATCCTTGGTCTAGTTTCGTCTAAAGTTTCACAGAGTAAATTTTTGAGTTTTTGAACATCGATTCGGAGTCGTATTTGAGTGAAACTAGTATGGTTAGACTCGTAATTTATCAAATTTTGTGAGTATTGTCGGGTTCTGAGGTGCGGGTCCGGGTTTGACTTTTTGGTTGACTTTGGGGTTTTGATTAAAGATTCGACTTTATCCTTTGGAATTGTTTTCTTAGGCATTATTTGATTTTTTTAGTTGATTTTGGCTATTTTTGAGACGTTCGGAGGACGGTACGCGCGAGATGGCATTTTTGGAGCATCGTTTGGCTTCCTCGGCATTGGATTTGGCTTGTTCGAGGTAAGTAACACTTCTAAACTTGGTGCTGAGGGTATGAAACCCCGAATTACGTGTTATGTGATTGATGTTGAGGTGATGCGCATGCTAGGTGACAGGCGTGTGGGCGTGCACCGTAGATAATGTGATTTAGTCGATTCCATGGCATTGTGTAGCTATCTTCTTATCTGAATACTTGTAATATACTCTATGTGTTAGAGAACTTGAGCTGTGATTCATGCTAGAAACACATGTTTAGGCTATATGCTGGTACTATTGGGACCCATAGTGGTCGTTGTTTGTTGTTGAGTTATTTGTTTAATTGCAGTTATGTACTCAGTCGCATTCATCACTACAAATCATATCTCAGTCTCTATTATTGTGTACTGTCACATCTCATATCATTGATTTGGGCTGCTTAAAATGACAGCTGTGAGATCGGGAGACTGGAGAGATTGATGACCGAGTGAGGCCGAGGGCCTGTTGTGAGTGATATTTATGGGATCGGGCTGCACGCCGCATCAGGGTTTTTTTATTCATGACATGATTTGGCTTATTATAGCGCTTGGGCTGGATCGGCCCCTCCGAAGTCTGCACATCCACAGTGGGCGCAATTGCTAACAATTATTTATATTTGGGCTGGATCTGCCCTGGTCTATTTGCATCTGGGGCTGGATCTACTATGGTTCATTTGCATTGGGCTGGATCTACCCTGTACAATATTGAGTGACTGAGTGTTGAGCATGGTGAGTGAGAATAAGAGACAGAGATATTGAGTACTCTGAGAGTGTGAGTACATGAGTTCATCACTGGATGCATTATATTTGACATGCGTACTTGAGATACATGCATAGAGATGTATTTCCTCACGCTACCCGGTTTTCATGACATTCATGATTTCACATGCATATTGACATGTAGGCATTGAGATGAATTTTCCTCATGCTATCTAAAAATGAAACATCTTATTTATTGTTGAAAGGTTTTTAGGAAAAACACAATTTTCAAACTTACTCATATGTTTTCAGTGTTTTCGGTGAAATAATTGGGATCGATTGTTATACTTGAAAAGCATGCCTATTTTTTGTAATTGTGAATGAGTGGAGAATCTTATCTCTGAGTATTTTCTTGTACCATTTTTATTATAGTGTTATGAACCGTGGCTGGTTATTAGAGTTGGACCCTGACCTTTGTCCCATCTCGTCACTACTTTCAACTGAGGTTAGGTTTGTTACTTATTAAGTACATGGAGTCAGTTGTACTCATACTACACTTCTGCACCTTGCGTGCAGATGTTGAATGCTGATGTTGTTGTGTACGGCGAGAGATGGATTTGAAGATGTACATGCGTTCCAGTTATGACTATCACTTATCCTTGGTAGCATTCGCTTCAAATTCTGTTCATTTAAATTTCATACAAATGTTGCACTTATTTTAATTCTATTTTATAAAATCTAAATCTTAAAAGCTCATGATTTGTACACCGGTCCTTGAGGAATTCTTTGTATAAAAGCAGTTGTATTATCATTTCTTCTTTTAATAAATCTCACTATATTGGATAGTTGTTAATTGGCTTACCTAGCGGGTTGGGTTAGGTGCCATCACGACTAGTGGATTTTGGGTCGTAACAAGTTGGTATCAGAGCTCTAGGTTTATGGGTTCTACAAGTCATGAGGAAGTGTCTAGTAGAGTCTTGCAGATCGGTACGATGATGTCCATACCTATTGTGAGCATGTGATTTTTGCCTCGCATGAATTACTCCTACAGATTTCTTAGATTTAGGATTTTTTATTTTATTGTTTAATTTGTAGGAATTAATTGCATAATTTTCGTGTTTATTTGCAGTTTTAATTTAACACAAATTCATAAAAAATACAAAAAATTCGCATTGCATTTGCATTTAGGATTTAATCTTATATATTTTAGATTAATTAGTAATTAGGATTTCACAAAAAATATAAAAATCACAAAAAATGAGTTATTTTTGCTTTGTTTAATTCTTAGCTTTGATTTTGGTTAGATTTCCTTTAAATTTGATATTTAATTAATTGTGCCAATTATTAAATAGATTGGGTAGGTTAATTTAATTTTTAGAATTAATTTAGACTTTTAAGATTTAATTTGAAAAGGGAAAGAAAACAAAATCAAAAGAAATTGAGTCACCTTAATGAAAGACCCAAATTTGGGCCAAATTCACCCCAAGTCCAATATCAATCCGTTGGCCCAAGTTTTAGTCCTCA
Organism: Nicotiana attenuata; assembly: GCF_001879085.1. Taxonomy (NCBI): domain Eukaryota; kingdom Viridiplantae; phylum Streptophyta; class Magnoliopsida; order Solanales; family Solanaceae; genus Nicotiana; species Nicotiana attenuata. Next base: position 380,481 of record NW_017670534.1, read on the forward strand.
AACTTGCCCCCAGTTCCAGCCCAGTCCACCCCAACCCGGTCCAGACCCCGTCCCCTTCAAAACGACGTCGTTTTGTTAAAATTAATCCCGACCGTCGAGGATCTTTGATCCAACGGCTGGGAAGTGGGTTAATTTTAATATATTAGTGTCCGAACCAGCCCCCCTACCCCTCATTCACCATCTCAGACCACCCCTGTAACGCCGGCCAATACCCCATCGTGTCTCCGCCTTCCTCCGTCGGCCGGAAATCGTCGCCGCCGGCGGCGATGCTCCGATCAACCCCAAAATTACACCCCAGATTCCCCTTCTCCTCCTTTACCCAAATCCACTGTCCGTTACCCCCAAATCTTACCAGAACTCGTCGAATATCCGTTCGAAGTTTTCCGGCCAAGTCGCCGGTTATGCCAAACGGTCCCAAATTAACACCAAGGGACCGCCTTGACCTCCTCTATCCAACCCCCATAGCCACGTGTCTCAAATATGGCCAGAATTGCCCAAATATCCGATCAAAATCCGGCAGAACCCTAAATTAGAAAATCTTTGGGATTTTCGACCATAACTTCCCTAATCATGTGTGTTCTTTTGGAAAACACACGATTAGGGATGTTACGCGTCAAGAATCCCGGAGGATCAAAACAAATGACCGGTCGGAGTTCACCCCATAGTCAGTCAAGTGCTCAAGCTAAGTAAGTTTTCCTCGTTCTCCTTCGTTAGTCTTTTCCCTTGACTGATACTTCCTCTTGAGCAATCAATTTAGGGCTTGAGTTTATTTCTCCTCATTTTTCGGTTGAACCAGTGTTCAAATAGATTAGGCTGTTTCATTTGTTATTCTTCATGGTCTTTTAATTAATAATGAGAATTGGGTCGTTTGTCAATTTAGTTGTGACTAAGTTCTTTAGAATTAGGATTAATCATGTTTAGGATTTAGTTTAGGTTTTGAGTTGCTTAAATCTTCTCCAGGCTTCATGAATGTTTAAGTTTTGTTCTATTAGCTGTGTGTCAAATCTGTTTGCTTACAGTTTTAATCAATACTACTTGGGCATTATTTTACTCTGATTTGTTATTAGTAGTTGTTAATCCAAAAATCAGTAGTCATTTGAATTTAGGATTCACGATTGGATTGGTGGTTGGTTAATTTGCAGAAATAGTTGTTTGGACCAGGGTCAATTAGAAAGTTTAGTGTAGTTAATGTAGGCTAGTAATTTCAGAAGGTTCAAAGGGTAGTTTAGGCATAGGAAAAGGGTACTTTAAGCAGATTTGGTAATTTTTGAAAAAGGGTAAGGGTAGAATAGGGATTGTAATAGGCATAGAACCTTCTAGGAGGGACCATAGTGTAGGTTCTAATAAACTTAAGTTAGTTGCTTGTGTAACAAGTCAGAAATAATGGGGTAAACACTGAAATTAGAATAGGGACTAAGGGGAAAAGAAAAATCTGAAATTGGACCTAAGTTCACCCATAAATAGGCATTCATTTGCCTTGAGTAGNACTGATTTGTTCATTCTCGTGACTCAGCTTAGATCCCCACTTATATAAGGGATCCGGGTCTTGTAATAGGTGGGAACTGGTAATAGAAAAACTGATTCTCTCTCTCTGATCTTTATCTTTGTATCATTCTCTCTCTCTCTCTCTCTCTTTTATCATTATTACTGTTCCGATTATTGAAACGATCTTAGGGTTTATTATCTTCGACTACGATTTACCCCTTCATCTCTTTGATTGATTTGCTTAAAAAGAGTTTAACATCTTTTGAGTCAAACATAATCATTGTTGCCTTACTCGACTGGCTTCTACTTGGAGGAAAAATATACAAAAAAATAATTATAGGTTAACGTAATATTTTTTGGATTGTTTAAGGTGTTGTGGGGGTAATTGAGTAGAGTTGTAGCAAAAAATGACATTAATAAACTCGGGCTCAGAGTAAGACAAGTTAGTGCAAAAATTTAGAATCTCAGCAAGAAAATATCAACAACTTTGTGATATTGTCAGGTCCTTAGATTCTTCTTAGTAATGGATTTGTAATGGGGCTCATCTTTTGTACTTTTTGTACCCCATAGATGCTATTTAATGAAATTCTTTTACGTAATAAAAAACTTATACGTTGTTTTATGTGTACTAGTGTGAGCATGTGATTTTTGCCTCGCATGAATTACTCCTACAGATTTCTTAGATTTAGGATTTTTTATTTTATTGTTTAATTTGTAGGAATTAATTGCATAATTTTCGTGTTTATTTGCAGTTTTAATTTAACACAAATTCATAAAAAATACAAAATTCGAATTGCATTTGCATTTAGGATTTAATCTTATATATTTTAGATTAATTAGTAATTAGGATTTCACAAAAAAATATAAAAATCACAAAAAATGAGTTATTTTTGCTTTGTTTAATTCTTAGCTTTGATTTTGGTTAGATTTCCTTTAAATTTGATATTTAATTAATTGTGCCAATTATTAAATAGATTGGGTAGGTTAATTTAATTTTTAGAATTAATTTAGACTTTTAAGATTTAATTTGAAAAGGGAAAGAAAACAAAATCAAAAGAAAAATTGAGTCACCTTAATAAAAGACCCAAATTTGGGCCAAATTCACCCCAAGTCCAATATCAATCCGTTGGCCCAAGTTTTAGTCCTCAAACCTGCCCCCAGTTCCAGCCCAGTCCACCCCAACCCGGTCCAGACCCCGTCCCCTTCAAAACGACGTCGTTTTGTTAAAATTAATCCTGACCGTCGAGGATCTTTGATCCAACGGCTGGGAAGTGGGTTAATTTTAATATATTAGTGTCCGAACCAGCCCCCCTACCCCTCATTCACCATCTCAGACCACCCCTGTAACGCCGGCCAATACCCCATCGTGTCTCCGCCTTCCTCCGCCGTCCGCCGCCGACCGGAAATCGTCTCCGCCAGCGGCGATGCCCCAAACAACCCCAAAATTACACCACAACCCCATTCACCTTCTTGACCCAAATCCACGATCCATTACCCCCAAATCTCACCAGAACTCGTCGAATATCCGTTCGAAGTTTTCCGGCCAAGTCGCCGGTTATGCCAAACGGTCCCAAATTAACACCATGGGACCGCCTTGACCTCCTCTATCCAACCCCCATAGCCACGTGTCTCAAATATGGCCAGAATTGCCCAAATATCCGATCAAAATCCGGCAGAACCCTAAATTAGAAAATCTTGGGGATTTTCGACCATAACTTCCCTAATCATGTGTGTTCTTTTGGAAAACACACGATTAGGGATGTTACGCGTCAAGAATCCCGGAGGATTCAAACAAATGACCAGTCGGAGTTCACCCCATAGTCAGTCAAGTGCTCAAGCTAAGTAAGTTTTCCTCGTTCTCCTTCGTTAGTCTTTTCCTCTTGACTGATACTTCCTCTTGAGCAATCAATTAAGGGCATGAGTTTATTTCTCCTCATTTTTTCAGATTGAACCAGTGATCAACTAGATTAGCCTGTTTCTGATTTGTTAATTTTCATTGTTTCTTAATCAATAGTAAGAATTGAATCGTGTGTCAATTTAGTAGTAACCGGGTCCTTTAGAATTAGGATTGACCATGTCTAGGATTTAGTTTAAGTTTTTGAGTCGATTAAACTCCTCTCCAGGCCTCATGAATGTTTAAGTTTGTTCTATTAGCTGTGTGTGTCGAATCTGTTTGCTTACATTTTTAATCAATACTATTTGAGCAATGTTTTACTCTGATTTATTATTAGTAGTTGTTAATCCAAAAATCAGTAGTCATTTGAATTTAGGATTCGCGATTGGATTGGTGGTTGGTTAATTTGCAGAAATAGTTATTTGGACCAGGGTCAATTAGAAAGTTTAGTGTAGTTAATGTAGGCTAGTGATTTCAGAAGGTTCAAAGGGTAGTTTAGGCATAGGAAAAGGGTACTTTCAGCAGATTTTGTAATTTTTGAAAAGGGGTAAGGGTAGAATAGGGATTGTAATAGGCATAGAACCTTCTAGGAGGGACCATAGTGTAGGTTCTAATAAACTTAAGTTAGTTGCTTGTGTAACAAGTCAGAAATAATGGGGTAAACACTGAAATTAGAATAGGGACTAAGAGGTAAAGAAAAATCTGAAATTGGACCTAAGTTCACCCATAAATAAGCATTCATTTGCCTTGAGTAGCAAGTTTTGGGAATCCTAAAAAATTTCCCTCCCCAAAAATCAGTATTCTAGGAGTTTTCCAGATCTCAAATCATGGAAAGTTCAAAATTTCCTGCTAGATCTTAGCTCTATACAGAAAACAAAAGAAAAAAAAACCTCTAGAAAAACTAAATTTTTTTTTTCAGAAAGTACTGTTTCATTGAAAACTCACAGTCAGTTTGAGATTTGGGTCAGATTGAAGCCATTTTGGGCTGGTTTGTTTAAGTCGTTAGTTTCAGAGTGTTTCTGGCTGATTTCGAATGGTTCTGGGTTATTTCAAATTGGTTTTGAGTTAATCTGTTAGCTCTGTTGGTTTTCTGAACATTCATGGATTTCTGAGTTGCTGTTGAAGCTATACTGCTGCTAACCCTTCCATTTCTTGTTTCATTTCAGCTTTCAGGTACATATTTGAATTCTCATTGATGTAGTTTTGAATTGGAGAGAAATGAAATCAGCTTCCAGATCTATGCTCATTTGATTTTTATAGTTGTAGTCTAGCAAATGATGTTTAGTAATATAGCTTTAGTTAATTTGTTGATGTTATACTTGTTTAATTGGAACCACTTCTGGATTGTTATGTTTTGATTTGTATGAACCGTAATGGATGGTATAAATAGTACCTTTCCGGCTCATGAGAGTTAACCTATGATTCGTTTCCAGCAGTTATAAAAAATAGGCCCAAATGGATCTGTGTTTCAGTCTGCTATTCGATGGCTCTGTTATGAAGTCGTGAGTCATTTGGTTGATTAATATTAGTTCAGAGTAATCTGAGGATGGTGTAAATCTGTTCCCATATAGTGTTAAACGAAGTCAAGTAACTAAGTCGCTACTGCTATTGCTAGAATTGATTCATGATTCTGTTATAATTTTCAACTTTAGTAAAATAGTCAATATTAGATAAAGGGTGAAGACAATAGGAGCATGAAATGCACTTCAAATAGTTAATCCTGGGGTTCGATCTTTGATCACCCCTGCGTTGCTTGACTTGCCTGTCCGAGATGGGCCAGTTTCAAGCCCAGGCCCAAAAATGCTGGAAATCGAGATCCTTGGAAAATTGTATTAGGAATATGGGGAATTAACTTGCAATATAAATTCAAGTTTTCGAGTTAGGTAGCGGGTTCAAATTAAAAGGGTCCTCCCTTTTGTTTGAATTCGGGCTTGAACTCGAGGCCTGAATTTGTAAATGCAAATTAATTAGGCCCTTGTGGAAACAATAATAGATAGAAAATCTTAGTTTCTTTCAGGATGGCCTTTAAATAAAACATGAGATGAGCCTCGCCAAACGAAATGCAAAACTTGCAGGGCCCTCATTAAATACTTAATTAAAATACTTAGAATTTGGGGCGTGCCGTTCAGCGAATTTCACGGTCCTCCGCGAAGATAATACTCGTTAGTCGCTTCAGGCACGCCTTTAATAATTTCACCTTCTTAAATACGGGTGTGCATTTCATGCAACCCNCATTAAGCTTTTAGGATCTCAACTCTAGCTACTGATTTACATCACTCTAGCTCAGTTCCTAGTCGTTGAGCTTCAGAGGTCCATTGATTGAATTCGAGGCAGATTGTTGAGGATTCATAGGTCTACTGATCTAGCTAACAGTTTTCTGGAATTCCTGGTTCAAATTGAAGATCATCTGCATTTATTCAATTGTGTTGGTCGAATTTCTGCTTCCTGTTTGGTTTGGATTCTTCCTAGATTTGCTGTGCTAACTGAGCAACTACTGGATTTTGAAACTTTCCTGAGTTGCTGGTTCTGTTTCCTGAGTTCTGCCTACTACTGTTGCTGATTCTCTGATTTCTACTGTGAATCCTCACTTGTTTACATTCTATTCTCCAGGTACACACTCTCAGACTGTGTTGATGTAATTTCGCCTGTTGAACATGAAATAAAGTTGAAGTTTATTTTCTGCCCTGGAGTTGCAATTTAAAATTCATATTAAGCCTAAGTAGCCTGCCTACTATTCGATTGGATATTCATAGTTGTGTTAACTGGACTGCAAATAGTTATATCTCATGCTCATATGAATCTGTTTTCTCGAGTTGAGTAGTAACTGTAGTTAATTCTCTATTATCTGATTCATGTACTTGTTAAGCTCTAATTGTAGTTAATTTCATACCAAATCAATAGAACTGCTCGTGTTAGTTGATCTCTTGTCAGTTGGCTCGTGAATTGGTTTAAAAGCATGTTGATTAAGAGGTATTGGGTATTACAGGTGTGAGCACATTTAAATTTGTTAGTTTAGATGTTAGAAGTTAAATTGGAGTGTTAAAACATTTGTTCATCTTCTAAAATCAGAATAGCTTAGTTGTCCCCTTGAACGACTTAAGTGTCAAATTGGTATTGATCATTAGTAATAAGGCGTGCTTCAATTTAAACCTCGTTGTCGCAATTTGGCTATCACTTTTAATAAGATGTGGGAACTCGTTGGTAGAAAAATAAGTAGGATAAATAAGTAGGCGTAGAAAAAAAATGATTTTATAATCTGGGATACAGTACAACAATTGCACAAAACCAGTTTAATTACCTTGGGGATTAATTGGACCATTTAGGTGTCCATTCAGACGTCAGTGTGTGCTTCTGCCCAGAATCGACCTCAGAACCATACTCTTCCGCTACAACCGGGCGTGAATAATGTCACTTGGGCCAATTTCTCCAGTAGTAGGCCCCAAAGTGTTGGGTCCTTTATATTTTTGAATAAATTGCAAGGCATGCTTCATTTATTTACTTCATAAGCTACTGGGCTTGAACTGTTTGAGAGTGATTCATAAGACTTTGACATTTTATCAATAATAACTAATTAGGGCATTTCTTTTATTTTTAGAGACAAAATAAATAGAAATATCGTAGTTGCTTTAGGTTGGCCTTTAAATAAAAGTGAGATGAGCCTCGCCAAACGAAACACAGAAATTGCGGGGCCCTCATTAAATGCTTTATTAAAATATTTTAAAAATTCGGGACATGCCATTTAGCGAATTTTCATGGCTCCCCGCAAAGATAATAATACGCTAGTCACTTTAGGCGCGAAATTTAATAATATTACTTTCCTAAACTCGGGTGCACATTTCATGCAACCCAAATCCAAATCCCAAAACGCTGAATAAGAGGTGTTTAGGATCCGGGTGCATTTCATGTGACGTGATCCCAAAACACGCTCTTAAACGGCGTTCACTTTCGTAAAACAAAATAAACTAAAAGCGGTAAATAATCTTAAAATTGCACTATAGGTTTAAATATGTATGAAAACCAGATTTTAGCCATTTATGATAATTTAAGCGACCGTGCTAGAACCACGGGATCCGGGGGTGCCTAATACCTTCCCTCGGGTCAACAGAATTCCTTACACAGAATTTCTGGTTCGCAGACTCCAATTGGGAAGTCGAAATTTTTCCTCGATTTGGGATTAAATTAAACCGGTGACTCGGGACACCAAAAGCCCATCCTTTCCCGAGTGGCGACTCTAAAAAATAAATAAATAATCCCATTTCGAATAATGTCACTTTAAATGGAAAAACTCCTTTATACATTATCCTTCGGGGTAGGTGTGTAAAAAATGAGGTGTGACACCTATCTTCGATAGGCTACAGGGCATTTAGGATAAACTTCCCATCTTTCTTTCCTTATCGTGCGGCATTGATCCATCTTGAAACGTAACTCTTTAAATTCTTTCCACGCATTCATATGCGCATGTGAGCTCTCGGTACCAGTTGTACATCGACGTCTTGTGATCCCATGGATGAGGTGCGCGATGTGATTTCTGTGTGCTAATGATAGGCCAGTTTGGAGGACTTGAGGCCGAGTTTTGATTGTAGCTTAAGCATGGGGATTTCAGTTGTGTGAGCACGTGCTTTTGGACTTATATGTATGGTAGTGTCCTTATGAGTGGAATTTGTGGCTCGATGAGTGGCTGGATGGCTATATGATGAGTATGATGTGACTGCGGGATGTGTTCAGACGGATTGAATGTGACGATAAGAGTTTGCTTGAGATGTAAAATGACTATTGAGTGCTTGAATGCTGTCTTGATGTGACGTGTAGTCTCGAGTTTTGAGTGTGTTAAAAGATTTTCATGTTGTTTAATTGTGGAACGAATTAGATTCTCATGTCTTATTGATGAGTTTAGACTCAGGAAGATTAAGTGATGGCGTAGTAGTTGTGACGAAAGGGTATAAAGAGATGTTAGTTTAAGGCTAAGCAGGTGGGTTATAACCTGCGAGGTAATCTTCGGATATGTGATCCTTATGATGTTGTGTGGAGGATTCCTTTTCTACAAGTGGGTTATACTTGTGTGATCTGAGTTTGGATCAGTTGTAATAGCTGACCTGACCGTCACTAGGATGAATGCGAGATTTGCAGATGATTTGAGGTATTAGATGGTTTGTGTTACATGAGCTTATGAAGGATTTTGTTGAATCTCACTACGGTATTATGGCAGTAATGAGGTATGGTTATTTTAAGTTATCAGATGTTTCATTCCATGGCTTTGAGCTAAGTGGAGGAGTATGATATCGACGAGTTGATTGCACTGTTATGTGTTGTATTGGTTTCGATTTGAGGTATACTTCTGAATCAGTTATGAGTTGCAGAGATTAGGATCAAGGATGACTAGAGTAAAGGAATTTCAGGATACGAGTTATATTACACTTTATGAGTATATGAAAATCATGGAATGATTGAGTTGTTATTTGTGAAGGATGTAGTGCGCATGGAGTATGAATTTGATCGGTTGTGTTAAGCCAGGGTCACTTCTGTGGGTGTTGTTTTGCTAATGGGGCACAGGTCATTTGGCCCGTTTGGACGGTGTAATTGAGATTTGAGCGGAATGGATGAATCTCGAGAAGGTTCCAAGGAATTAAAGATTAATATGTAGCAATTGAGAATTTTCTAGATTTGTATATGGATAAGATCCGAGATTTACATTGGATGTTGTCAAGACTCGCGATATTTCTATATCCTTATGGATTCTACAGTATCAGGAAGGTGAAGGAAACATCTTTAGGTTCACAGAAGGTCTCTTTAGTGTGGGTATATCGATTGTGGTACTTTTGGGGTGCTTAAGAGGGGATACAACGGCTTATGGATTTTACGGCTTGTGGTTTTATATTTGGACCTCTTGTGGTGAGTTTTGGTTAAGGATCGTGGTGTTCTAGCAAGGAGAATTGTCAACTTGAGGGTAATTCGGATGGAATTCGGAGAAATAAAATAGTTTAGTAGTAGGTTGGATTAGCATGGTAATGGATAAGATCGATTCTTTGGTTACTTATGATGTGGTGAGTCTCTACGGGTGATTTGTGGCAATACTCTTGGGTTTGGTGACCTGCGTAGCTTGGTTGAGTTAGAAGGATTTGGTCCTGATAGCTGGGTTATATGCAAATGGATTTTAATGTTCTCAATGGTTTCTACGACGGCTTGAGATAGGTATTTCCTACCGGCATGAGGAGCATGTTACGTGTTATGATTTTGTCCTAGATGGGATCAAGTGAAGGGTTCGTGGCTAATTGAGTATGTATTATGCTTGTGACTCAGAGTTGATTATGAGATTCTCGTACTTTTCATATGATGTCATGATAGATGTGGTGTGTTCTGTGGGATTAAGATATTTGTATGCAAGGTCACGGTTCAATTTTGAAGGGAAGGTCATGAATTCTTTTGCAACATGGACGGTTTCAGATGACTAGGTGAATGATATTACTATTTTGTATTGCCTGAGGAGAGTGTACATTTCAGAAGGTGCACTATGTTTTGACTTACGGATGCTTCATTGGTATTGATGTACTCGTCTTGTTGATCGACTGCTGATATTCAGATTTTGTTATGTGGCACGGAAGAATTATAGAAGTGTTCCTCGTGGGATGATCGTGTGCGAGAGATATGTTGGACATTCGGGCGGTGGAGTTGGGATAAGATATGGTGATTCGTGTGTTGTATGGATTTGGAGACCGGGAGTTCTCAGGAGCAGATTGTTTCGTGGTTTGGACTATGAAAATGTGGCCAAGGCTAGCCAGAGGATGGTATGTGTTATGGTTAGGTTATTGTGGACTTTCATAGGGTAATTTATCTATTTGTGGATGACCAGAGTTGATTTGGGGCCCATTGGTAAGCCCAATGAGGATGTGTATTTTACACTGGGTCGGATTGGTTGACTCCGTACTGATATTGTTAAGGGATGTGCCATTCAGTTAGAGTTGAGCTTATTCGTGTTCTGATATGTTCTATGAGTTACTCTTCTATTCTAGGGGGGTTGTGATTCGTTGGTTATATGCACACATGGTGCGGTTCTATTTGGGCCTTATAACGGAATTTGAGTGAAATGGGTATTAGGGTGTTGAATGGTTGATTGCGCCTTGGTTATGGTCTTTTCAGGTTTTAATATTGTGTTATTTGCTTCTCCGTGGTTACAATCATGCACCTTGGGTACTTGATGTTGGATTGCGCGTGGTTGTTGATTTTGAGCATTGTGGCTCGAGGTATTTCATATGGACCAGTGTTTGGATGGGGTCACGCATTGCAGCTGGGTTATGTCGGGATATGATCCTTTGTGTTATATTCGTGTGCCTTGGTTCTACTAGGTATGATGAGTTCGTAGCACTTCGGTTGTGGTGGTACTTATTGAACTTGCGGGATGGTTCTCTAGTTTGAGTCATTTTCCATGATTGAGTACATTAGATTGTTGCTTATTGGTTCACGGAGTGTACTGGTTGTGGCTTTAGGTTGTATTGATGTGGCATGTCACTAGAGTGGTTGTGTTGGATGAGATGAGGTCATTGGACCTAGAATGGATACTATCAGATTTGATTACAGCATGTATGAAGGAATAATATCGGAAGCCGGCTTAGAAGTTGGCTATAATTTCTGCGTGTTTCTTTTATCATTGGCAGAGTACAAAGGTTCAGAACAAGATTTTAGTGGATATGAGTTTTGTTTTCGGTGTCGAGTTGGTTATCGAGCAGGTATTGCAGTCGGAAGTTATTGCTGTGAGTATCTGAGTTATGTGGTATATCATATGATTGTGTCTTGGGTTATGGTTATGGCTTGATGCAATGTGTTCAGAATTATATAGTGTGTAGATGCGAGATTCGGGTCTTATAGGTAATTCCGGATGTTGGAAATTGGATTATGTGGTTTACGAGATAAGGTTGAAGTAATGATCTTCAGTTAGGTTGTGTTTGTCAGGCCTATATGGAATAGGGTGACGTGGGATCACCCCCAGGTATGTGCATGGTAAGGTTACACGAAGATTTGATGACTTTGGAACGACTCTTGGCACGTTCGAGGACGAACGTATGTTTAAGTGGGGGAGAATGTAACGACCCAGCCGGTCATTTTAAGCATTTGCATCACGTTCAGCTATTTGATGTCTTAAGCAGCATCGTATGATTTATTATGACTTGTGTGAATCGCCGGTTTTAGTTTTTAGGTTATTCGGAATTGATTTAGAAGAAAAATTCTCAACTAGGAAGCTTGAAGTTGGAAGAGTTGATCAAATTTGACTTTTTAGTATTTGATCCCAGAACGGAGTTTTGATGGTTCCTTTAGGTCCGGATGGTGATTTTGGACTCGGGTGTATGCCCGGATTTGCATTTGGATATTTCTAGAAGGATTCGGCACTAATTTGCGAAAGTTGGAAATTTGAAGGTTTGGAATGTTCCTAAGTTTGACCGGGAGTTGACTTTGATGATATAAGGTTCAAATTATGGTTCCAGGAATTGGAATAGCTTTGTTATATCATTTGGGACTTGTGTGCGAAATTTGAGTTCATTTTGAGTTGATTTGATAAGGTTCGGTACGAGTTTTGAAAGTTGAAAGGGTCAAAGTTCATTAAGTTCGATTTGAGGTGCGATTCGTGGTTTTGATGTTGTTATGCATGATTTGAGGCCTCGAGTAAGCCCGTTTTATGTTATAGGACTTGTTGGTTATTTGGACGAGGTCCTGCGGGGCTCGGGTGAGTTTCAGATAGGTTTGGGTTGTGCTGCGCTCGTTTTTTATGTTTCGACGGCGTTTCTTCAAGCATAAATGGTACCACATTAAGAAAATAAGCTCCAATTTCTGTTTTGATTGAACCATTAGATCCGTATCGTAATTTTGGAAACATAGCAACTGGAATCATCAAGTTTCGACATCGCATGAGTAATTTATGGTCATTTTACTAAGAATTGGGTTGCTAGGTTTTTCCAGATTAATTACGAAATTGTCACTGAATTCATATTTAAAAATCTGCACTATTTCCAAATATTGAAACCACCATATCTCCTTCTTTATAAGGTCAAATGGAGTGATTTAAAGCCTAACTTGACTGGAATTTCATAAGAAATTCATTGGTGGCATTAAAAGTGACTTTTGGGATTATTTGACACGAGAAACGAGGTAAAAAAGCTGGGCAAAAACATATAATATCGAGGGTTTGTTCATTTGATCATATTTTGAGTTGGGGAGCTTGGATTTGGGAGGTTTTGGAGGTGATTTTCACCATATGGATTGGAGTTTGTGTTCTCTACTCGGTTTTGGTTATATTTCATGAATCCATCTTCGTTTTTGGCATTCGGTTGATGATTCCAAAGTGAATTTTTGAGTTTTTGAACATCGATTCGGAGTCGTATTTGAGTGAAACAAGTATGGTCGGACTCGTAATTTATCGAATTTTGTGAGTGTTGTTGGGTTCCGAGGTGCGGGCCCGAGTTTGACTTTTTGGTTGACTTTGGGATTTTGATTAAAGATTCGACCTTTATAATTTGGAATTATTTCCTTAGGCATTATTTGATTTTCTTGAGTTGATTTTGGCTAGTTTCGAGCCGTTCGGAGGTCGGTACGCGCGAGATGGCATTTTTGGAGCATCGTTTGGCTTGCTTGGCATTGGATTTGGCTTGTTCGAGTTAAGTAACACTTCTAAACTTGATGCTGAGGGTATAAAACCCCGAATTATGTGTTATGTGATTGATGTTGAGGTGCGCATGTTAGGTGACAGGCGTGTGGGCGTGCACCGTAGAAATTGTGATTTAGTCGATTCCATGGCCCTGTGTAACTATCTTATCTGAATACTTGTACTGTACTCTATGTGTTAGAGCACTTGAGCTGTGATTCATGCTAGAAAACAAGTTTAGGCTATATGCTGGTACTATTGGGACCCACATTGGTCGTTCTTTGCTGTCAAGTTATTTGCTTAATTGTGGTTATGTACTCAGTCGCATTCATCACTACATATCATATCTTAGTCTCTATTCTTGTATATTTTCACATCTCATATCATTGATTTGGGCTGCTTAGTATGAGTGTTATGAGCCCGAGAGACTGGAGAGATTGATGACTGAGTGAGGCCGAGGGCCTGTTGTGAGTGATATTTATGGGATCGGGATGCACGTCGCAGCAGGCTTTATTGATTCATGGCAGTATTTGGCTTATTATAGTTCTTGGGCTGGATCGGACCCTCCGGAGTCTGCACATCCACAGTGGGCGCAATTACTAGCAATTATTTATATTTGGGCTGGATCTGTCGTGGTCTATTTGCATTTGGGGCTGGATCTGTCATGGTTCATTTGCATTGGGCTGGATCTGCCTTGGGCTGGATCTGCCCTGTACAATACTGAGTGACTGAGTGCTGAGCATGGTGAGTGAGAATACGAGACAGAGAGATTGAGTACTCTGAGAGTGTGTGAGTACATGAGTTCATCACTGAGATGCATTATATTTGACATGCGTACTTGAGATACATACATAGAGATGCATTTCCTCACGCTACCCGATTTTGGTGACATTCATGATTTCACCTGCATAATGACATGTAGGCATAGAGATGAACCTTCCTCATGCTATCTGAAAATGAAACATGTTATTTATTGTTGAAAGGTTTTGGGAAAAATACAGTTTTCAAACTCACTCATATATTTTTGGTATTTTTGGGGAAAGAATTGGGATTTACTGTTATACTTGAAAAGCATGCCTATTTTTCGTAACTGTGAATGAGTGGAGCATCTTATTTCTGAGTTATTTTCTTGTTCCATTTTTATTATATTGTTATAAACCGTGGTTATTAGAGTTGGACCCTGACCCTTGTCCTAGCTTGTCACTACTTTCAACCTAAGGTTAGGTTGTTACTTATTGAGTATATGGGGTCGGTTGTACTCATAATATACTTTTGCACCTTGCGTGCAGACGTTGAATGTTGATGTTGCTGTGTGCGACGGGAGCTGGATTTGAAGATGTACCTGCATTCCAGTTATGGCTATCACTTGTCCTTGGTAGCATTAGTTTCGAATTCTGTTCATTTAAATTTCAAACAGATGTTGTACTTATTTCAATTTAGTTTTGTAAAATCTAAATCTTAGAAGCTCATGATTTGTACTATCGGTGCTTGAGGAATTCTTTGTATAAAAGCAGATGTATCATCATTTCTTCTTTTAATAAATCTCATTAAATTGGATAGTTGTTAATTGACTTAACTAGCGGGTTTGGTTAGGTGCCATCACAACTAATGAATTTTGGATCGTAACAATTTGCCCCTTAAAAACGGAATACTTATCTAAATCAGATATGTTTTTCTTCTTGTTCTTTTTATGTCAGGTAGGCAAACATATGCCTTTTTCTGTTATTAAGACATTCTATAAGTTATAATATAGTTTAAAATTTTAAATAGCTTGATGCTATGTCATGCCTATTTTGAGAGTGAAATAAAATAAAAATTGAACGACTATCCGTGAAATTAATCAAGGAATATTGTTTTCCCGCTCTAAAAGATTATACGAATAAGCTTTACTCTTAATCCAAAACCACTTGGGCACGAAATTGGTGATCAAAACTAGATCAACTTATGTTACGCAATAGGCTCAAGAAGTTGTTCTTAAAGCGATAAACTATGTTCACGACATTTTATTGGAATTAGTTAATCCCTAACCACTAATATCTCTTATAGTATGGCAATTTACCTACTAAGAGTTTGTTCAGCCAAGCTTCTGAGAGGCCAAAAGTAGTATTTAAATTTTTTAAAGTGTGGCCAAAATGAAAAAGTACTTTTGAGCAGTAGTAAAAAATTAATTTGTTCAAGACAAAAATAACCTTACAATAAATTATACTTTCTAAATTATTCCTCATTAACTTAACATTTTTCTTTGCCTTTTCCTTTTTTTTAAATTTATGCTGTACATTTCTTCTCTTTTTTATTTTAATCATATTTTTATTCTCTTTCTCTATTCCTACGAGTAGATTTTAAATTTATATTGAATGATGTATTTTGATATATTTAAATTATCATGTAACAACATGTAATGCCAAACGCTCAATGTTATTGCTTTGGAATAACTATGTTTTATATTTATTGAAAATTCTAATTCATATTTTTACTTTACGTTTTATATTTTAATTGAATTTTTATAATTAATGTTTAATTTTTTTCTAAATAATATTAGTTACATATTGAACCTTTACTATCCTTTTTTCGTAATTTGATACTTAAAATTACTTTTTTTTAAAAGATTGGCCAAACACAATAAGCTTGAAAAAGCACTACTCAAACGAATTGACCAAACACAAACTACTTTTTCAAAAAACACTTTTCAAAACAAATAATTTTTGGCAGCTTGACCGAACGGGCTCTAAATTTACTTTCATTTCATTTACCAATTAAACTTTTAAATATGCTTGTACAATTGTTGTCGTAAAATTGTATAGGCAAATGATTACTTTAAAAACGTATACTACTGTATTTCCTTGCTTTTCTCCTTCTTCATTTACTGTTCCATTACCCAGTAAATATATTTTTGTGATAATTAGCTTACAAAATTTAGGCCAGCATCAAGATTCGAGCTGGAGTGCTATTTACGAAAACCTAATAAATCAAGCTTTGCCTTGAAATTTTCTATTGATTGAACTTGAGTCTTCATTCTCTGCATCTCTCACTTGAATTTTTTTTTGCCTTTAATTCTCTTTATGGGTGAATTCCAAGTTGCAGGGCAACGGTGGGCAGGGAGTTGGACAAGAGAAGAAATAATGTCTTATTTTAGGTTTTAATTTCTGTAATTGTTTGGCCCTCAAAAATAAACGATAGAAAAATGTCAAGTAAAACTTAGCGAACAATTTTTCATCCTTAAACAAAAGTCGTGCTAATCTCCTCTGTTCGAATTTCATCATCAACGCAAATCTCTTTTCTAATAGAATTTTATCGGAATTCAAACATGTCTTAAGCTATTGTTTTCTTATATATTTAACATATATTAGATTTATTCTAGAAAGCGATTTGCATGTGTTATTCAATTTTGGAGAAATCATTTTTAGAAAACTTTTCCAAATTTAGACGCATTTGTATAGTTACACTTTTCTTTTAATGAAATTTTGCGTGTGTATTCTTACGAGTAGCGAAGATTTTGTAGGTTATAAATAGTTCTGAGATTATGTAGGTTAGAAATCCGAAGCTGAAGTCGAGCAAGGGACAACGCAGACTTACTTTCTCAACTATTTAAGAGTTAAAAAAAAATATTTTTACATATAAGCACAATAATCTTCCTCTTCCTATTTAATGAGGGACAAAGTTCATTTGTAGAATGCACTAATTCAAAAATTTAATTTATTTTATTTCTTTTTCCTCCTTTTTATTCACACATTAGTTTAAAACCCAACAAACTTTGGATTAATCGAATACCAAAATAAGTGATTTTTTGGCTTTTTTCTTGTGGTCCAAAATAAGTGATTTTTCCGGAATTCAAGAATGAGTTAATTATTTTTTTCCTATATTGTCCTTGGAGTAAATAGTGTTGGAATATGTGTTAGGAGTGTTTATGTGAGATAGTAAAGGTTAATATGGTCAATTTCATTACTAATTAATGTTAAAAAGTAGATTTCTTAATCTGTGTGAAAACATCCAAAAAATGACTTATTTTGGACCGGAGGGAGTATCAAATAAAAGACTCCAGCAAAAAAAGAATTAAAAGCTCCACGCTCCACCTGTCACCACATGACTTTTTCCAATCCTTAAAATTCAGCTCTTTGGTGGCACCTCTAAACACCGTCAAAAGTGGCAATTCAACAGTCCACTCACAAACTGCCACGTATATACACAATGTCGGTCAAACGGACTGCATTCTCGTTCTTTCATCTAACTTCTAGCGGTTAAGTGTTAACTTTAGCTGAAAGTCAACAACCGAGATTTTCAACCACGTATTCGCCCTATAGCAGTATTTCCTGTTCTGCCGTGTGTGCTCTCTTGGCTGTTTTTCCTTGTCTTATTTAAAGCTGTTAATTTAATTTTCTTTTGAATTTGTTTCTTTTATTTTATTATTACGTGGAGATGCAATTAGCAACCGTCTAAAATCATATTCTCATCTTTGTTTTTACCTCAAAAATAAATAACAATTAAATTTGTACGCGATTTAAAGGATACGTGGTTTAATTCAATACGGATAATTAAGATAACAGATAGATGAATTAAAGGCAAAATAAACAATCAAATCAATTGAAATATGACAACCAAACCTATTCTCAAATTAAATAGTGGAATTCGTCCCCGATTGGACCTCGATCGTAATTCGTGAGTAAAGAATAGAACCGACAAGCAATGTCTTGAACAATAACTAGAGGACAAAAGTAATTTTTTATTGCCTTGAGTTGCGTGTTACAATATGTCAGACTAAAGAAAGATTCCTCTTTATATAGTAGGAGAATTTTAGTCCTAGTATATATCTAAAAAAGGTAAAAATCTTCTTTTTTTCAGTAATTGTTGATCCATAATCGATATTGAGCGAGATTCGCGCTGTAATATCTGGTTGAGGGCGAATATTACGGCCCCCATCCATCATGCATAATCATTCACCGCATCTCCCAAGGTCAAGAAGTTATACTCGATCCGCGTTGCGCCGCTTAACCGTGTCCGAGGTCGGACACATCGTTCATTCTTCCTGGGTCTCGATATGAGAGGTTTCTGGCCTTGATTATAATCACATCGTTCCGTGCTTTCCCTTTGTTCTTTCATCGGGGAATCGGGGAAGATATTGCCCCCGAATTTACCCATACACAGATAGTCCCCTCATTTGCCAGAGTGTAGATTTATCGAAGCGACGGGAAGCAATAAATGAACCCCGGTTCCTTCCTTCATAAACTACAACTAGATTGACGAGTCAATGAAACGTTCTATCAGCCCCGTCGTTCTAACTTCAAACACGTGTCAGCCGCCGGTTGACTGTCCTTGAATGTGAAATGCCTCACATTGATTACTCTTTTCCTTTATATAAACTTTGACCCCTTTTTCACTTTTCCTCTTTTCGATTTTCAGAGTTGTTTGATTTACCCTCGAATTCTCCACTTAACTCTAAACTCTTCAAATCTTCATACTTCACTTTCCAGATCTTCAAACCTTCAAATAAGATCTTCATATCTTTATCCCCATCTTAAAATCTTTATATTTTCCAAAATCCGATGGCAAAGACTTCCAAACCCGTGCCTCAACAAACTGCCTCTTCAACTTCCAACCCGGTTGCGAATGTCGAGATGTCCGTTCCTGAGGTGGTCTCAGAGCCTCCTTTAAAGAGTTTCATTCCTGGGGGTTGTTCCACCGAAAACAACTTTAAAGTCAAGAAGGCTTCCAGTAAGCAAGATCGAGGCGAAGGGGTATGGAGGTATATTTCCTCCATCACTGAAGATATACTCCCCACAGTCTGGGTGGACTGCAACTGGGAGGGCAGGTGGTCGTTCCCGAGTCCAATAAGGACACCACTACTCTCGTGATGGGTATTTAAGTGTTTATACTTACTTCTTCACGCTTGCCGGTGGACTCAATAATTCTCGACTTCTGTAAAAGGTACAAGGTCTGCCTTGGGCAGACTGACCCGTCCTTTTAGAGGATCATAATCCCCCCCCACCACTTTGTAAACAACACTGAAGCACCCCGATTCACCCTCGACCATCTGTTTCATCTCTACAGTCCCCGAATCTTCCGAGGAGGGCTGATCAAGCTCGTTCATCGAGCAAGTAAAGCCCCATTCTCGAGCATCGATGAAGATCAAGATCGAGGCCGACAGACGAGATTCGTTTGGGTGAAAATCGAAGACCCTATTCCCCTCCGAATTTCTACCGTTCCTTGAAAAGTGGAACTTATCCCGTAAGTCTTCTCATTCGTGGGTGTTTGCTATTTCCTTTTGTCCTTTGTCTAATTGCATGCATCTACCGTTGTGTAGCGGTCTCCCAAGTCCCTAATGCAATCCCCCATTTCAAGGAGTGGATCGAGGGGATTTGCAAACAAATGTCCTACTTTGAGCGCGAATGGCGCAAGCTCTCGAGGGTCAAATGGGAGGCCCGTTCCCATGGTATTCCTTCTGCCCGTGCAATTGCATTTATATTCCTAACTATTCGCTAAGTCTTTTTCCTTTCACAGGTTTGCCCAAGACCACCAAGCTTTGGTCATTGCATGAGGATGAGGCCCCGTACTCGCTTGCCGAACCCTCCATTCTGGGGCAGCCCGGAGCTGCCGTAAAGGATGAGAAAAAGAAAAAGAGGAAATCCTCTGGCTCCCCGGACGCCGAGGTGAAGAAGAAGAGGGTTTCAGTCTGGGTCCGAAAAAGCAACAAAAAGAACACCAAAGCTAGGGTACCAGACCTTGATTCCCTCTTCCGACTCAGGGATTATCCTGAGGATGACAATCTTGAGTTCATTGCTCATGGTTCAGCCATCGACGAGGGAGAGTAGGCGACGACCGGGGAAGGTGGCCGAGATCTCGATTCCCCTCTTGCTCGGGAACCAGAAGGAGAATCGGAGGCCACGCCCTATCGAGAAGCCCCTCCTACCGTGAAGGAGGCAGCCGGTGTCATCAACATTGCAGAGACGTTGTCCCACACAGAGTCCATGTTTGAAGAGGCTCAAGCTGTAAAGAGAAATTAAATGAGACGGCGTCGGGCCCAAATGATGCCTCAACGTGTCTTCGACTGCATGGACATGAGCGAGTTGAGGACTACTCGGGCTGGTCACCGTGAGGTCCCAATNTTCTTCGACTGCATGGACATGAGCGAGTTGGAGGACTACTCCGGGCTTGGTCACCTGGAGGTCCCAAATAAAGGACGTATTATCCGGAGCGAGCGAGCTGAACTCGAGCCCGAAGCTGGTAAGGCAATTCCTTGCCCCGTGTGTGGATTCCGACCGCAAGAGAACGGTCGTTCTTACTAGCCCAGTGGATGGCTTGGCGATGAACCAGGCAAAGATGAACGAGGTAGGCACATCGAGTCAACGAGGCGCAACAGGCACTGAACTGGGTAAGACGTATATTCTTCGTATCCTTTGCGAATTTCTCTTAGTTTTAGCATGTAATGATGATCTCATTGTTTTTCAGGCTTCGGTGCTTCATCATGAAAGCTTCCTTCGGTCTCGCTTGGAAATTAGCTAGCTCGAGTTCGAGCTAAAAGAGCAAGTCTGGGAGAAGGACATGTACAAGGCTCTCAATAAACAACAAGAAGAGGCCCTTAAGCACCTCCCAATTCTCAGAGCCGAGTTGGAAAAGGCACAGAAGGAGGCCTCGTCCGTGAAACGGGAGCATGCCGAACTATTCGAGAAGGTAAAGATCTTTGAGGCTAATACAAGAAGCTACTTGTGTTGAATAATGACACAACTTCGCAGGTCTAAGAGAATATAGACTTGATTGACCAGCTTCGGGGTGAGATGGATGAGGTTAAGACCATGGCCGTGGCAATGAAGGCCTTGATGGTCCTACTGGCTTTAGAAAAGGAGGTTACAGAAGAGGAGCTGACATCGATCAAGGACCAGCTCCGGGTGGTAGCAAACTTTTCTTTCATTGTTTTATATGTAGGGTACATAACCGGAGGCACATAAGCCTTGTGCCGTTGCTTGAGTGGGCTACATGGGCACGATTTATATGAACGTTTGACCCTTATGTTGAATCCTAATCACCAAGCCTTGGTTATTTACATATAAAATTTTCCCTTGCTAAGGATCTTAACCTAGGGGTAATGGCCCCCAGTATTTGAGGCCAAACTTTTGAGGGCTCGGATACTGTAGACTGGTGCAAACGATGAACAATTTCAATTTAAGGCCGATCTTCAAAAACTAAGGCAGCACATTTTACTGTTGCCTCGTTAAAAACCTTATCGAAAAATCCGCTTCAGGATAAAATTGGTTCAAGGTAAAAAGAGTACAACACGTGCTCTCAGACCTAATAGTCATATTCGCCCCTGACTAAGTACCTACATACATTAGTCCGTAATGTAATTAAATTAAAAAAGGAATTAAGTTCGTACCTTAGCAGTAGTATCACTTTAAAGTGTTCTACGTTTAAGTTGTTCGGTAGTTGTACACCATTTCCGGATTCGAGTTTATACAAGCCTTTGCCGGTTATTCCGATGACTCTATATGTTCTTTCCCAATTTGGGCCCAGTTTTCCTTCCGTTGGGTTCCTAGTGTGTGGTGTTACGTTTCTCAATACCAAGTCCCTGAATTGAAAATATCGGAGGTTGGCTCTTCGATTTTAGTACCTCCCTACTTGTTGCTTTTGGGTGGACAACTGGAACAGGGCACTTCTCGCCTTTTGTCCTATAATTCAGGCTCGTGATCATGGCCTCGCCGTTTGACACTTCGGTAGCATACTAGAACCTGAGGCTCGGTTCCCCTACCTCGACTAGTATTAAGGCTTCTGCTCCGTAGACTAGAGAGAATAGGGTCGCCCCAGTACTCGACTTCGAAGTCGTACTGTACGCCCATAGGACTTCGGGCAAGATTTCCTTCCACTTTTCTTTTGAACCGGTCAATCTCATTTTTAGATTTTGGAGTATAGTTTTGTTCATCGATTCTGCTTGCACGTTCCCACTGGGTGGTAGGGTGTTGATAATACCTTCTTGATCTTATACAATAGCAACAACAACNTGAGGATGACATCTGAGTTCATGCTCATGGTTCAGCCATCGACGAGGGAGAGAGGCGACGACCGGGGAAGGTGGCCGAGATCTCGATTCCCCTCTTGCTCTGGGAACCCAGAAGGAGAATCGGAGGCCACGCCCTATCGAGAAGCCCCTCCTACCGTGAAGGAGGCAGCCGGTGTCATCAACATTGCAGAGACGTTGTCCCACACAGAGTCCATGTTTGAAGAGGCTCAAGCTGTAAAGAGAAATTAAATGAGACGGCGTCGGGCCCAAATGATGCCCTCAACGTGTTCTTCGACTGCATGGACATGAGCGAGTTGGAGGACTACTCCGGGCTTGGTCACCTGGAGGTCCCAAATAAAGGACGTATTATCCGGAGCGAGCGAGCTGAACTCGAGCCCGAAGCTGGTAAGGCAATTCCTTGCCCCGTGTGTGGATTCCGACCGCAAGAGAACGGTCGTTCTTACTAGCCCAGTGGATGGCTTGGCGATGAACCAGGCAAAGATGAACGAGGTAGGCACATCGAGTCAACGAGGCGCAACAGGCACTGAACTGGGTAAGACGTATATTCTTCGTATCCTTTGCGAATTTCTCTTAGTTTTAGCATGTAATGATGATCTCATTGTTTTTCAGGCTTCGGTGCTTCATCATGAAAGCTTCCTTCGGTCTCGCTTGGAAATTAGCTAGCTCGAGTTCGAGCTAAAAGAGCAAGTCTGGGAGAAGGACATGTACAAGGCTCTCAATAAACAACAAGAAGAGGCCCTTAAGCACCTCCCAATTCTCAGAGCCGAGTTGGAAAAGGCACAGAAGGAGGCCTCGTCCGTGAAACGGGAGCATGCCGAACTATTCGAGAAGGTAAAGATCTTTGAGGCTAATACAAGAAGCTACTTGTGTTGAATAATGACACAACTTCGCAGGTCTAAGAGAATATAGACTTGATTGACCAGCTTCGGGGTGAGATGGATGAGGTTAAGACCATGGCCGTGGCAATGAAGGCCTTGATGGTCCTACTGGCTTTAGAAAAGGAGGTTACAGAAGAGGAGCTGACATCGATCAAGGACCAGCTCCGGGTGGTAGCAAACTTTTCTTTCATTGTTTTATATGTAGGGTACATAACCGGAGGCACATAAGCCTTGTGCCGTTGCTTGAGTGGGCTACATGGGCACGATTTATATGAACGTTTGACCCTTATGTTGAATCCTAATCACCAAGCCTTGGTTATTTACATATAAAATTTTCCCTTGCTAAGGATCTTAACCTAGGGGTAATGGCCCCCAGTATTTGAGGCCAAACTTTTGAGGGCTCGGATACTGTAGACTGGTGCAAACGATGAACAATTTCAATTTAAGGCCGATCTTCAAAAACTAAGGCAGCACATTTTACTGTTGCCTCGTTAAAAACCTTATCGAAAAATCCGCTTCAGGATAAAATTGGTTCAAGGTAAAAAGAGTACAACACGTGCTCTCAGACCTAATAGTCATATTCGCCCCTGACTAAGTACCTACATACATTAGTCCGTAATGTAATTAAATTAAAAAAGGAATTAAGTTCGTACCTTAGCAGTAGTATCACTTTAAAGTGTTCTACGTTTAAGTTGTTCGGTAGTTGTACACCATTTCCGGATTCGAGTTTATACAAGCCTTTGCCGGTTATTCCGATGACTCTATATGTTCTTTCCCAATTTGGGCCCAGTTTTCCTTCCGTTGGGTTCCTAGTGTGTGGTGTTACGTTTCTCAATACCAAGTCCCTGAATTGAAAATATCGGAGGTTGGCTCTTCGATTTTAGTACCTCCCTACTTGTTGCTTTTGGGTGGACAACTGGAACAGGGCACTTCTCGCCTTTTGTCCTATAATTCAGGCTCGTGATCATGGCCTCGCCGTTTGACACTTCGGTAGCATACTAGAACCTGAGGCTCGGTTCCCCTACCTCGACTAGTATTAAGGCTTCTGCTCCGTAGACTAGAGAGAATAGGGTCGCCCCAGTACTCGACTTCGAAGTCGTACTGTACGCCCATAGGACTTCGGGCAAGATTTCCTTCCACTTTTCTTTTGAACCGGTCAATCTCATTTTTAGATTTTGGAGTATAGTTTTGTTCATCGATTCTGCTTGCACGTTCCCACTGGGTGGTAGGGTGTTGATAATACCTTCTTGATCTTATACAATAGCAACAACAACAACAACATACCTAGTATTATCCCACAACTTTCTTGATTTTGTGGTCTTTGAAAAACTTACTTACCTTGCTGGCGATGAACTATTTTACGTTGTCGCAAATGATCTCGGCCGGTATCCCAAATTGACATATTATGATCTCCCGGAGCTTTTCGAACGCTTGGGCCTCGACCCATTTGAAAAAATAATCGGTCATGAATAGTATGTATTGGACCTTACCGGGCGCCCATGGCAGGGGACTGACGATATCTATTCCCCACTTCATAAACGGCAATGGTGACAGGATTGGGTGGAGCATCTCTCCCGGTTGATGAATTATCGGGGCGTGTCTTTTGCATTCGTCGCATTTCTGTATAAATTCTTTTGCATCCTTCTCCATCTCGTTCCAGTAGTAGCCGGCTCTAATTAGCTTTCAAACTATGGATTCTGCCCCCGAATGGTTCCCGCAAGTGACCTCGTGGACCTCTCTCATGGCGTATTCGGTCTCTCCCGGACCTAAGCATCTAGCCAGTGGGCCGAAGAAGGATCTTCTGAATAATGTCCCTTCGACTAAGCTAAATCTTGCAGCTTTGTTGTGCAGGGCTCTCGATTCCTTGGGATCCGATGGAAATTTCCTGTCTTCAGGTAGTCTATATATTTGTTTCTCCTATCCCAAGTCTAATTTGCGAATTTACTTCGGCGTGACCTTCTTCTACCACCACGTTCATCAGCTGCACCACTGCCCTCGAGCTGAATTCTTCGGAGTCGACAGACGACCCTAAGTAGGCCAGTGCATCAGCCTTACTATTTTGATCTCGAGGTACGTGCTGTAGAGTCTATTCCTTGAATTGGTGAAGGGTTGCCAACAATTTGTCTAAGTACCTCCGCATCCGTTAATCCTTTATTTCGAATGCTCCGTTGACTTGATTTATGATGAGGAGGGAATCAGATTTGGCTTCGATCACTTCGGCCCCGAGACTCTTAGCCAATTCTAGACCTACAATCATAGCTTTATACTCGGCTTCATTATTAGTCAATTTTTACAATTCTAATAAGCTGTCTATACGTTGCCCGCGAGTGGTTTTAACATGATACCGAGCCTGGACACTTTTGCATTGGATGCACCGCCCATGAATAGGGTCCAGATCTCCAAGGTAGTCCCCGAGGCGAGAAGCAATTCCCTTTCGACCTCGGTTATTAAGGCCAGCATAATGTCGTCCACGAAGTCTGCCAAAATCTTAGATTTTATGGCAGTCGCTACTCGATATCATACCCGCTAATCTTCATGGCCTATTTGGCCAGCCAGCCTAAGAGTTTGAGCTTATACATGATATTCCTCAGCGGGTAAGAGGTTACGATACTTATGGAGTGGCATTTAAAGCACGGTTTCAGTTTCCTAGAAGCTCTTAGCAAGGCAAACACTAACTTTTCTAGGTGAGGATACCTTGTTTTGGCATCGCCTATGTATCTACTAACATAATAAATAGGAAATTGTGTACCTTCTTCCTCATGGATTGACACACCACTTACCGCCACCTCGGAAACCGCCAAGTAGAGGTACAACCGTCCGTCTGCCTTCAGAGTGTGGAGCAAAGGGGGGCTCAACAGGTATCGGTTGAGTTCTTTTAAAGCTTGCTGTCATTCCATAGTCCAAGAAAAATTATTCTTCTTTTTCAATAGTGAGAAGTAATGATGGCTCTTGTCCGACGACCTCGAGATGAATCGACCCAATACGCCTATACGCCCGGTCAGTCTTTGAATCCCCTTGAGGTTGTAAACTACGGTGATATCCTCTATAGTCTTTATTTTATCTGGGTTGATCTCTATCCCCCGATTAGATACCATACACCCAAGGAATTTTCCCAAACTGACCCCAAATGCACACTTCTTCGGGTTAAGCTTCAAGTTGTACTTTCTTAGTATGTCGAAGCTTTCCTGCTAATGTTTCAAATGGTCCTCTGTCCGCAGGGGCTTCACCAACATATCATCAATATAAACTTCCATTTACTTCCCTATTTGTTCTTCGAACATCCGGTTTACTAGGCGTCCACCTGTGGCATCGGCGTTCTTTAATCTGAACAACATTACGTTATAGCAGTAGGTTTCTTGATCGTCCGGGTCCATCCGAATTTGGTTCTACCCAGAGTAGGCGTCCAGAAAACTAACTATCTCGTGCACGGTCATCTGGAAAGAATCCTTCGCGCATGATTTTTTTAGATTCTTATAATCCTCACACATCCTTAGTTTATTTCCCTTTTTAGGTACTTTCACTACGTTAGCTAACCAATCCAGATATTTAACTTCCCGGATGGATCCTATTTTTAGAAGTTTGGATACCTTATCCTTGATGAACACGTGTTTGATCTCGTATTGTGTTCTTCTCTTCTGCTTAACCGGATAGAACTTCGGGTCCAAACTTAGCTTGTGAGTGGTTACCTCCGTGGGATCCCTATCATGTCAAGATGGGACCAAGCAAAACTGTCGGCGTTAGCTTTAAGAATATTAATGAGTTTTTTCTTGAGCTCGGGGGTTCCCCGTGCCTAAGTATACCTTTTAATACGGTAGATGCTCGATTAATATAATTTGACCCAACTCATCAGCCGTTGATTTAGTGGCGTCGGTGTCATCGGGAGCTATGAGTGATCCGGGACGCTATAATCGTCCTCATCGTCCGCTCCTTGTTCTTCCTGTTTCTCCGATTCGGCTGAGGCCAGTATCATTTATTGCTATTTAATCTCTTCTTTTTTGGTCGGTTCTGCGCTCCTCGATGGTGAAACCACAGGCACTGGGATCACTTCATCGACAACAAATATTTCCCTTGCGACCGGCTGTTCTCTGTAGACTGTTTTGACTCCCCCGGTGCGGCAAATTTCAGCGCCTAGTGTAAGGTCGAAGGTACTGCCCTCATTTTGTGGACCCATGTCCTTCCGAATAAAGAGTTGTACCTTATATTCCCTTTGATCACGTAGAACTTCATTTCTTGGATTGTCCTGGCAGTGAGTACCATCAAAGTTATCTCTCCTTTCGTGGTCTCACACGCCATGTTGAATCCTTTCTACCGGAATGCCGGTACATTTGATCCTGTAGCCCCAGTTGCTCTATGAACCTTGATCTGAAGATATTAGCCGAGCTACCAGGATCAATCAGCACACATTTAACCCGAGATTTATTGATAAGTACAGATATTACCAGTGCATCGTTGTGAGGTTGTACAATGCCCTCAACATCTTTGTCGCTGAGCGAAATAGCTCCCTTCGGAACATAATCCCGGGTGCATTTTTCCCTCGTAATGGAAATTTAGTACGTTTTATCATTGGCCCTTGGGGGACTTTGAATCCCCCAATGATCTTGTTGATCACGTGCTGAGGCTCCTCTTGCTCGACATGTTTGTTGGCGTCCCTATTTCTGAAATGGTTTTTGCCTCGCTCACTTAGGAATTCTCGGAGGTACCCATTGTTGAGCAGTCGAGCAACTTCTTCTCTTAGTTTTTGGCAGTCATTGGTACTGTGACTGTGAGTGTAGTGATACTTACACATCAAGTTAGGATCTCTCTGGTCTGGGTCGAACTGCAATGTTCGGGGCCACTTGGTCTCTATGATGCGCCCTATGGCCGACACGATTCTTGCAGCGTCTAAGTTGAAGTTATACTCCGATAATCTTGGTTCTTCCCTTCTCCCGAGCGACCTGTCGAACCCGTTCTTCTCATTAAGCCCCGGTCGCTCAGCCCTCGGTCACTTATCTTCTCGTTCCTTCCTGGGTGACGCCCGGATCCATTTCCCCTTCGATTTGCGTTGTACGATTGATATCGACCTCGGACCGATCTTGGCTCCTGATCAATGGCTCTCTTAGATCTATCACCGGTTCTAATGGGGTAAACAGATGCAGAAGGGGCGCGAGTTGGTCTTCCTCGACCCTGATCTTCGACTGGTACCTGTTGTGAACATCAGTCTAGTTTACAGCTAGGTACTCCACCAAATTCTTGTTCTTTGTTGAGAGGCCACGGAACTTCGGGGGTTAAGCCCCTGAGTGAATGCCCGAATGGCCCAATCATCCGCAACTAGTGGCAGATCCACCCGCTCCATCTGGAATCTTGACAAGAACTGTCTGAGCATCTCGTTATCCATTTGTTTGACCTTGAAAAGATCTGACTTTCTGGTCTCGATCTTGATGGCTCCGGCACGGGCCTTTACGAAATCATCTGCAAGCATAGCAAACGAGTCAATGGAATTTGGAAGCAGGTTGTGATACCATATCATTGCTCCCCCGGACAAAGTTTCCCTAAACTTTTTCAGCAACACTGACTCGATTTCATCAACATCCAAGTTATTCCCTTGAATCGCGCATGTATAAGAGGTTACATGCTCAATTGGATCCGTGGTCCCATTATATTTGTGAATGTAGGGCATTCAAAACCTCTTTGGGGTCGGCTTTGGTGCCGTGCTGAGAGGGAAAGGCTTCTGAATTAATTTTTTGGGGTCCAATCCCTTCAGTATCGGAGGTGCTCCCGAGATCTGTTCGACCCTGGAGTTGTATGTTTTAACCTTCTTGTCGTTGGCTTCAATCATTTTCTCTCCTGACTCCACCCGTTTGGTTAAGGCTTCGAGCACTTCATTACCTTTAAAGTTTCCTCGGGCTCAGCTCCACCCGGTCTCAAAGTGATTTGTTCGTCTCTTCGAGTACATTCTCGGGATTGTTCAGGCTCGACCCTGTTAGGGGCGTGGCTTTAATTCTGCAGTTGTGTTATCGCCTCTTGTTGAGCCTGCACCATTTCAAAAATTAATTGTATGTTCACCCCATCACCTTCACCTTCGGGCTCTTCTCGTGCCATTGGTCGGGGTCCTCCGCGAATACTGTTTTCGGGATCAGTTGGCAAATTGATGTTGATGGCCACCTGCAAGTTAGCATCGCCCTCCGCGAACTGTCGTGATGGCACCTAGTTTCTACGACTAGGTAAGCCTAACAAGTGCGAAAACCAAATCGAAACTTGCGGAAGTATAAATCAAAACAAAAATAACTAAAGGAACAGTATATAGAATGCCGCTCGGCAAATACAGCACAATATCTCAAACTTTTACATCACTATCCCAAAACCCGGAAACTCACGGGAACACAAGCTGAGAGAAATATAGTAAAAATGATCTAACTCCTAAATGTCTACATCAATAGTATGATAAAAGGGCTAATACTACAAGATAGAATAAAGATGGAGACTCTTCGGTCTGCGGACGCGGCAGATGTACCTCGAAGTCTCCAAAAGCTCTCCCTGCCTCAAGGATGGTAAGCCTGTGTAGAAGTACCTAGATCTGCACATGAAAAACATGCGCAGGAAGGGCATGAGTACACCACAGCGGTACTCAGTAAGTGCCAAGGCTAACCTCGGTCGGGTAGTGACGAGGAAGGTCACGGCCCTACTGAGATAAGTATATATATAATGAAATGACAGGGTAAATAAATAGTAAAACTGAGAGTCTATAATAAGGATATACACAGTATAATAAGAGTGCAGTAACAAAAATAGAGATAAAGGCAACTATAAGGAAATACCCCTCACAGCGAGATAAATAGTCGGGATCTCTTGGTATCCTCAATTTACACACTAGGGATCTCTTGGTATCCCGAGGATCTCTTGGTATCCTCAATACATATTCCAGGGATCTCTTGGTATCCCGAGGATCTCTTGGTATCCTCAATACTCGTGCCAGGGATCTCTTGGTATCCCGCACCTCAATCCGGGTAATAAATACGCATAGGGGATCTCCCTGGATGCCGTCCCGTAGTCCCAATTTAAAACACACAGCAGCAGCTCAAGAATATCGAAATAAATACTAAGTCCGTAACAAGTAGACAATTAATTCTAGCCTAACATGCTTCACGTAATGCAATTAAGGCTGTTTAAGCAAATAGGCAATTAAGTCAACTAAGCATGCTTTTCTAAACTAACACATGCTATGTTTGCAAGTAGAATAGAACCAGTAAGAAAAGAAATCAGTCAAAATACTTAAAGTAAAACTGGATTTTCAACAATTAGCTCAAGTACACGCTCGTCACCTCATGTATAAGGCATTCAGTTACCAAATATCATATCCTAAGGGGGAAGGTCCCCCACACAAGGTTAGACAAGCCACTTGCCTCGAACCGACTCAAAATCAACTAGAAACCATGCTCTTGCCACGAGTATCCGACTCCAAATGGCCCAAATCTATTAAATTCCATTTCATAATGTAAATAATACTTCAAGAAACTGATTCTACAATTAAATTCTAAGCTAATACGCGAAGTTATGTAGAAATGACCAAAACGCCCCTCGGGCCTACATCTCGGAATCGGGTGAAATTTATATTTTCAGAAACCCCACACTCGCATGAGTCTATTCATATAAAAATCTCTCAAATCGGATGCCAACAACCCAATCAAAACCCAATAATTCGGTCTATGAAGTTTACCCAAATTTTTCCCAAATTTTCATCCCCAATCCGAATTTAAATGATGAAATTAACTAAAGATTGATGGAATATAACTAGAAAGGGTTAAATAATCATTACCCAAAGATCTCCTCTTCAAATCCCTCTCAAAATCGCCCTCTCCCGAGCTCCAATTCGATTTTTCTACTTTTGAAACCAAACCCTCGAAATTTCATATTTCTGCCCAGCTATTTCCGCATCTGCGGTCATTGGACCGCATCTGCGGACCAAAATGTCGCATCTGCGACTTTCATTAAAAAGCCCAGGAGCCGCATCTGCGGTACTTTTTTCGCAGATGCGAAACCGCTTCTGCGGTGAAACTTCCGTATCTGCGGAACCTGAAGGAGCACCCAAAATCCGCATCTGCGCTTGCCTTGCCGCTTTTGCGGCCCCACACCTGCAGAACCATACCGCAGGTGAGGTTATGACAGACACCAGCAATTTTCTGAAATCTCTAACTTCAAAAATCTTTCCGAAATCATCCGAATTCATCCCGAGGCCCCTGGGACCTCAACCAAAAGCACCAATAACACCTAATACCTCATTCAAACTTGTACCAATCCTTAAACCACCTAAAACAACATCGGAGACTCAAATTAATCAAGGATTTAGGCCTAAGAACTCCAAATTTCCTAAAAATACGCTTTCGATCAAAAACCTAACCAAACCATGCCCGAATGACCTGAAAATTTACACACACATCCCAAATGACACGACGGAACTACTGCAACTTCCGGAATTCCATTCCGACCCTCGGATCAATATCTCACTATCGAACCGGAAACTTCAAAATTTGACCTTTCGACATTTCAAGCCTAAATTAGCTACTGGCCCCCAAAACACAATCCGACCTCGCCCCTAAACCCGAAATCACCTAAGGGAGCTAACGGAACCATCGGATTTCCGTTCCGAGGCCGTCTTCACACTGTTCCGACTACGGTCAACTTTCCAACACTGAAGCTCTCATTTAGGGACTAAGAGTCCCAAAAGTCTCCGAAACTCAAAATCGAACATCCCGGCAAATCAGAATAGCAGAAATGAACTTGGGGAAAGCAATTAATAGGGGATCGGGGCGTAAATTCCAAAAACGACCGGCCGGGTCGTTACATCCTCCCACACTTAAACATTTGTCCGTCCTCGAACGAGCACAAAGACATACCTGAAGTAGTGATAAGATGAGGGTACTGGCTGCGCATATCCTGCTCGGTCTCCCAGGTCGCCGCCTCGACCGGCTGACCCCGCCACTGAACCTTCACTGATGCAATGTTCTTTGACCTCAGCTTCCTAACCTGCCTGTCCAATATTGCCACTGGCTCCTCAACATAAGATAGAACCTTTTCCAACTAAACCGAGTTGAAATCCAACACGTGCGACGGATCACCGTGATATCTCCGGAGCATCGAAACATGAAATACCGGATGAACCCCTGCCAGGCTGGGAGGTAAGGCAAGCTCGTAAACAACCTCCCAACACGCCTCAATATCTCAAAAGGGCCAATAAACCTCGGACACAACTTCCCCTTCTTTCCAAATCTCATAACGCCCTTCATAGGCGAAACCCGAAGCAGAACCCGCTATCCAACCATATAGGAAACAACGCGAACCTTTCGGTCCGCGTAACTCTTCTGTCTGGACTAGGCTGTGCGGAGTCTATCCTGAATCACCTTGACTCTCTCCAAAGCATCCTGAACCAAATCGGTGCCTAATAATCTGGCCTCACCCAGCTCGAACCAACCCACCGGAGATCTACATCGCCTACCATATAAGGCCTCATACGGTGCTATCTGAATGCTGGACTGATAGCTGTTATTGTAGGCAAACTCCGCCAATGGCAAGAACTGATCCCAAGAACCTCCAAACTCAATCACACACGCACGGAGCATATCCTCAAGAATCTGAATAGTGCGCTCGGACTGCCCGTCCGTCTGAGGGTGAAATGCTGTGCTCAACTCCACCCAAGTACCCAACTCCTGCTGTACGGCTCTCCAGAACCGCGATGTGATCTGAGTACCTCTGTCTGAAATGATGGAAACTGGAATACCATGCAGACGGACAATCTCCGGGATATAAATCTACGCTAACCGCTCCGAGAAAAAGGTAGTACACACAGGGATGAAATACGCGGACTTGGTCAGCCGATCCACTATAACCCAAATGGAATCGAACTTCCTCAAAGTCCGTGGGAGCCCAGATACGAAGTCCATGGTGATCCCCACTTCCACTTTGGAATCTCTATCTGCTGAATCAATCCACCCGGTCTCTGGTGCTCATACTTCACCTGCTGACAATTAAGGCAACGAGCTACAAACCCAAATATATCCTTCTTCATCCGCCTCCACCAGTAGTGCTGCCTCAAATCCTGGTACATCTTCGCGGCACCCGGATGAATGGAATATCGCGAACTATGGGCCTCCTCTAGAATCAACTCCCGAAGCCCATCAACATTGGGTACACATACTCGACCCTGCATCCTCAATACTCCGTCAGCACCTAAAGTCACATCTTGAGCATCGCCACGCAACACTTTGTCCTTGAGGACAAGCAAATGAGGGTCATCAAATTGACGCTCCCGGATACGATCAAACAAGGAAGACCGATAGACCACACAAGCTAGAACCCGGCTAGGCTCCGAAAGATCCAATCTCACAAACTGGCTGGCTAGGGCCTGAACATCCATCGCCATAGGCCTCTCTGCTGCTGGTAAGTAAGACAAACTCCCCAAACTCTCTGCCCGGCGGCTCAAAGCATCGGCCACCACATTGGCCTTGCCCGGGTGATACAAGATAGTGATGTCATAATCCTTCAGCAGCTCTACCATCTCCTCTGACGCAAATTAAGATCCTTCTGCTTGAACAGATGCTGCGACTCCGATGATCAGTATATATCTCACAAGGCACACCGTACAAGTAATGACGCCAGATCTTCAAGGCATGAACAATAGCGGCTAACTCAAGATCATGGACATGATAATTCTTCTCATGTATCTTCAACTGTCAGGACGCGTAGGCAATCACCCTACCGTCCTGCATCATACCGCTCCAAGGCCAACTCTCGAGGCATCACAATAGACAGTGTAAGACCCCGAACCGGTAGGCAATATCAAAACTGGGGCTGTAGTCAGGGCTATCTTGAGCTTCTGAAAGCTCTCCTCGCACTCCTCTGTCCACTGGAATGGAGCACCCTTCTGGGTCAGTCTGGTCATAGGAGCTGCAATAGATGAAAACCCCTGAACAAATCGATGGTAATAACCCGCCAAGCCAAGAAAACTACGGATCTCTGTAGCTGAGGATGGTCTGGGCCAACTCTGCACGGCCTCCACTTTCTTCGGATCCACCTGAATACCCTCTCTCGAGACCACATGACCCAAGAACGCCACGGAATCCAGCCAAAACTCACATTTTGAGAACTTAGCATACAACTTCTTCTCTCTCAAGGCCTGGAGCACTGTCCTCAGGTGCTGCTCATGATCTTCCCGACTCCGGGAATATACCAGAATGTCATCAATAAAAATGATCACGAATAAATCAAGATATGGCCGGAAAACACTGTGCATCAGATACATGAAGGCTGCTGGGGCATTTGTCAGCCCAAATGACATAATAAGGAACTCATAATGACCATACCGAGTCCTAAAGGCATTCTTCGGGATATATGGCTCCCGAATCTTCAACTGATGATAGCCTGAACGCAAGTCAATCTTAGAAAACACACAAGCACCCTGCAACTGGTCGAACAGGTCATCAATACGAGGCAAAGGATAGCGGTTCTTCACCATCACCTTATTCAACTGGCGATAATCAATACACATGCGCATAGAACCATCCTTCTTCTTCACAAATAACACAGGAGCACCCCAAGGCGATACACTGGGCCGAATAAAACCCTTATCAAGTAATTCCTGCAATTGCTCCTTCAACTCCTTCAACTCAGGAGGAGCCATACGGTACGGAGGGATAGAAATGGGCTGAGTGCCCGGCAAAAAATCAATGCCAAAATCAATGTCCCTATCGGGAGGCATGCCCGGAAGATCAGCTGGGAACACATCAGGGAAATCACGTACTACTGAGACTGAATCAACAGAAGGAGTATCCATACTGGCATCTCTCACATAAGC
Organism: Nicotiana attenuata; assembly: GCF_001879085.1. Lineage (NCBI taxonomy): Eukaryota > Viridiplantae > Streptophyta > Magnoliopsida > Solanales > Solanaceae > Nicotiana > Nicotiana attenuata. The sequence continues at coordinate 415,194 of NW_017670534.1, forward strand.
TAAGTACGCATCACAACCTTTCTCAACCATACGGTGAGCCTTAAGGAAAGAAATAACTCTACTGGGAGTGTGACCTAAAGCACCCCTCCACTCAACACGCGGTACACCTGGCATGGCCAGTGTCACGGTTTTTGCGTGACAATCAAGAATAGCATAATGGGGCGACAACCAGTCCATGCCCAAGATAATATCATAATCGACCATGCTGAGCAATAATAAGTCGGCTCTGGTCTAAAAAACACCAAGAATAACCAAACATGATGGGTAAACGCGGTCCACAACAAGAGAATCTCCCACAAGAGTAGAAACATAAACTGGGGAACTCAAAGAATCCCGAGGTACACCCAAATGCGGAGCAAAATAAGAAGACACATAAGAATAAGTGGAGCCTGGATCGAATAGAACCGATGCATCTCGGTGACATACCAAGATAGTACCTGTAATGATAGAATCGGAGGCGACAGCCTCAGCACGGGCTGGAAGAGCATAATATCTGGCCTGGCCTCCCCCTCGAGGGCGACCTCTACCTCCCCGACCTCCACCTCTGGCTGGCTGGGCCGGTAGAGTAGCAACTGGCACTGGGACCATCGCTTGAGAGCTCTGCGGGGCCTGCTGTGGCTGAGGAGTCTGTAGGGGTGCAACCCTCCCAAGTCTGGGGCAATCCCTCACCACATGGCGTGTGTCACCACACTCAAAAAAAGCTCTGGGAGAACGTGGCGGCTGTGACTGGCGCGGGCCAGGTCTGCTGGACTGATCACTGGAAGTACCCCATGCAGGAGGCGCACTAGAGACTGGAGGTGCATAATAAGGCTCCTGAGGCCTAGGTGGAGCTGGAATACCACTGGCTGCTGGAAGAGCTGAATGAACGGGGCGACCCATATGACCCCTACCATGACGACCTGCAGCTAGGGCACGAGCACCATAATAATGGCCCGACTCTCGAGACCTCTTGGCCTCTCTCTCCTCTCTGTCCCTAACACGCATACCCTCAATCCTCCTAGCAATGCTCACCACCTGCTGATAAGATATATCCATCTCTAACTCACGAGCCATGCTAGATCTGATGCTGGGAATAAGCCCCTCAATGAACCGGCGAACCTTCTCGCGAACTGTAGAAACTAAGGCTGGTGCATGTCTAGCCAAGTCTATGTAACGGACAACATACTCCGAGACAGTCATAGTGCCCAGGCGCAAATGCACAAACTCTGCGCGCCAGCCGTCCCTAAGACTCTGGGGGACATACTCCCTCGTGAACATATCTGAAAACTGAGCCCAAGTTAGGGAAGCTGCCTCATCCGGACTGTCTAACTCATAAGCACGCCACCACTGATAGGCGGCTCCTCGAAGCTGGAAAGTAGTGAAGGAAAACCCGCTCGATCCTAAAATACCCATAGTGCGGAGAATACGGTAACAGTCCTCTAGAAATCCCAAGGCATCCTCTGATGCTAACCCACTGAATACAGGAGGATCATATTTCTTGAACCTCTCAAGTCTCCGCTGCTCATCCTCTGAAGCCGCTGCCTTGTCCTTGGGCTGAACTGGTACTGCGGGCGGCGCAGGAATAACCTCTAGGACCTGCTCAACATGCACTCGCTGCTCAGGAGTGCAGGCGGCGGGAGTCTGTACTCCTCCCCCGGCCTGGGATGTGGCTGCANCGCAAAATTAGGTAAAATGACCAAAATGTCCCTCAGACCAACGTCTCGGAATCGGATGAAATTAACATATTCAAAACCCTCATACTCTCACGAGTCTAACCATGTAAACATCTCTCCAATCGGAGGTCAAACACCCACTCAAAACTCAATAATTTGGTCTAGGAAGTTTTACCAATTTTTCATTCAAAATCCGAAATTAAAGGAGGAATTCATGATTAGATTAGTGGGTTATAAGTAAAAAAGGAGTATAGAATCGTTACCCAATCGTTGTCCCTGAAAGACCCTCGAAATCTCCCTCAAATTCGAGCTCCCAAGCTTGTGTTTTGAGAAAAATGGCTAACCTTCGGTTTTTGAAAGTTTATAACTGCCCAGGTATTTTGTTCAATGCGATCGCGGGAAGGCGTATGCGATCGCGAGGGGTAAAACTTTTATGGCTCCATAATAGCCTATGCGAATGCAGCCTAGGGCCTGCAATCGCAGAAGAGAAAGAAACAGACGTACGCGATCGTGAACAGGGCCACGCGATCGCGAAGAGGAAAATGCAAGGAATTTACCAGCTCCAGATTTCCACTATGCGAACGCATAAAATCAATTACGAACGCGAAGAAGGAGAAAGGATGACTTCTGCGATCGCGAACAAGTGAATGCGATCGCGTAGAACAAAAACCACCCATCTCCGGAATTTCTCTATGCGAACGCGGAGGGAGGGATGCGATCGTGAAGAAGAAAAAGTATGCAACAGCTGAAGCAAAATTCTGCAGTTTTCTAACAACTCAAAATGTCCCATTGAGCATCCGAAACATACCCGAGCCCCCCGGGACCTCAACCAAACCTACGGACATATCCCATAACATCATTCAAACTTGTACCAATCCTTAAACCACCTAAAACAACATCGGAAACTCGAATTAATCAAGGATTTAAGCCTAAGAACTTCAAATTCCCTCAAAATACGCTTTCGATCAAAAACCTAACCAAAACACGTCGGAATTACCTGAAATTTTGCACACACATCCCAAATGACATGACGGAACTACTGCAACTTCCGAAATTCCATTCCGACCCTCGGATCAAAATCTCACTATCGGACCGGACACTTCAAAAATTCAAACTTCGGCATTTCAAGCCTATATTAGCTACGGACCTCCAAAACACATTCCGAACACGCTCCCAACCCCGAAATCACCTACGGAGCTAACAGAACCATCAGATTTTCATTCCGAGGCCGTCTTCACACTGTTCCGACTATGGTCAGTTTTCCAACACTTAAGCTCTCATTTAGGGACTAAGTGTCTCAAAACTCTCCGAAACTCAAGACCGAATATCCTGGCAAATCAAAATAGCAGAAATAAACTTGGGAAAGCAGTTAATAGGGGGTCGGGGCGTAAATTCCAAAAACGACCGACCGGGTCGTTACATCCTCCCACACTTAAACATTTGTTCGTCCTCGAACGAGCACAAAGACATACCTGGAGTAGTGAAAAGATAAGGGTACTGGCTGCGCATATCCTGCTCGATCTCCCAGGTCGCCTCCTCGACCGGCTGACCCCGCCACTGAACCTTCACGAATGCAATGTTCTTTGACCTCAGCTTCCTGACCTGCCTGTCTAATATTGCTACTGACTCCTCAACATATGATAGATCCTTCTCCAACTGGACTGAGCTGAAATCCAACACGTGCGACGGATCACGGTGATACCTCCGGAGCATCGAAACATGAAATACCGGATGAACCCCTGTTAGGCTGGGAGGTAAGGCAAGCTCATAGGCAACCTCCCCAACTCGCCTCAATATCTCAAAAGGGCCAATAAACCTCGGACTCAACTTCCCTTTCTTCCCAAATCTCATAACGCCTTTCATAGGTGAAACCCGAAGCAGAACCCGCTCTCCAACCATGTAGGAAACATTACGAACCTTCCGATCCGCGTAACTCTTCTGTCTGGACTGGGCTGTACGGAATCTATCCTGAATCACCTTGACTCTCTCCAAAGCATCCTGAACCAAGTCTGTGCCCAGTAATTTGGCCTCACCCGGCTCGAACCAACCCTCCGGAGATCTACATCGCCTACCATATAAGGCCTCGTACGGTGCCATATGAATGCTGAACTAATAGCTGTTGTTGTAGGCAAACTACGCTAATGGCAAGAACTGATCCCAAGAACCTCCAAACTCAATACACGCACGGAGCATATTCTCAAGAATCTGAATAGTGCGCTCGGACCGCCCGTCTGTCTAGGGGTGCAATGCTGTGCTCAACTCCACCCGAGTACCCAACTACTGCTGTACGGCTCTCCAGAACCGCGATGTGAACTGGGTACCTCTATTTGAAATGATGGAAACTGGAATACCATGCAGACGGACAATCTCTCAGATATAAATCTCCGCCAACCGCTCCGAGGAATAGGTAGTACACACAGGGATAAAATGCGCGGACTTGGTTAGGCGATCCACAATAACCCAAATGGCATCGAACTTCTTCAAAGTCCGTGGGAGTCCAGATACGAAGTCCATGGTGATCCGCTCCCACTTCCACTCCGGAATCACTATCTGCTGAAGCAATCCACCTGGTCTCTGGTGCTCATACTTCACCTGCTGATAATTAAGGCACCGAGCTACAAACCCAACTATATCCTTCTTCATCCGCCTCCACCAGTAGTGCTGCCTCAAATCCTGATACATCTTCGCGGCACCCGGATGAATGGAATACCGCAAACTATGGGCCTCCTCTAGAATCAACTCCCGAAGCCCATCAACATTGGGTACACAAACTCGACCCTGCATCCTCAATACCCCGTCAGCACCAACAGTCACATCTCGAGCATCGCCATGTAACACCTTGTCCTTGAGGACAAGCAAATGAGGGTCATCAAACTGACGCTCCCGGATACGATCAAACAAGGAAGACCAAGAGATCACACAAGCTAGAACCCGGCTAGGCTCCGAAAGATCCAATCTCACAAACTGGCTGGCTAGGGCCTGAACATCCATCGCCATAGGCCTCTCTGCTGCAGGTAATAAGCCAAACTCCCCAAACTCTCTGCCCGGCGGCTCAAAGCATCGGCCACCACATTGGCCTTGCCCGGGAGATACATGATAGTGATGTCATAATCCTTTAGCAACTCTAGCCATCTCCTCTGACGCAAATTAAGATCCTTCTGCCTGAACAGATGCTGCAAACTCCGACGATCAGTATATATCTCACAAGGCACACCGTACAAGTAATGACGCCAGATCTTCAAGGCATGAACAATGGCAGCTAACTCAAGATCATGGACAGGATAATTCTTCTTGTGTATCTTCAACTGTCTGGACGCGTAGGCAATCAACCTGCATCAATACCACTCCAAGGCCAACTCTCGAGGCATCACAATAGACAGTATAAGACCCCGAACCGGTAGGCAATATCAAAACTCGGGCTGTAGTCAGGGCTGTCTTGAGCTTCTGAAAGCTCGCCTCGCACTCCTCTGTCCACTGAAATGGAGCACCCTTCTGGGTCAATCTAGTCATAGGGGCTGCAATCGATGAAAACCCCTCAACAAATGACGGTAATAACACGCCAAGCCAAGAAAACTACGAATCTCTGTAGCTGAGGATGGTCTAGGCCAACTCTGCACGACCTCCACCTTCTTCGGATCCACCCGAATACCCTAACTCGAGACCACATGACCCAAAAACACCACGGAATCCAACCAAAACTCACATTTTGAAAACTTAGCATACAATTCTTCTCCCTCAGGCCTGAAGCACTGTCCTCAGGTGCTGCTCATGATCTTCCCGACTCCGGGAATATACCAGAATGTCATCAATAAAAATGATCACGAATAAATCAAGATATGGCTGGAAAACACTGTTCATCAGATGCATGAAGGCTTCTTAGGCATTGGTCAGCCCAAAAGACATAACAAGGAACTCGTAATGACCATACCGAGTCCTAAAGGCAGTCATCGACTTATCTGGCTCCCGAATCTTCAATTGATGCTAACCTGAGCGCAAATCAATCTTAGAAAATACACAAGCACCCTGAAACTGGTCAAACAGATCATCAATACGAGGCAAAGGATAACGGTTCTTCACTGTAACCTTGTTCAACTGGCGGTAATCAATACACATGCCCATAGAACCATCCTTCTTCTTCACGAATAACACAGGAGCACCCCAAGGCGATACGCTGGCCGAATAAAACCCTTATCAAGTAATTCCTACAATTGCTCCTTCAACTCCTTCAACTCAGGAGGAGCCATACGGTACGGAGGGATAGAAATGGGCTGAGTGCTCGGCAACAGATCAATGCCAAAATCAATGTCCCTATCGGGTGGCATGCCCGGAAGATCAGCTGGAAACACATCAGGGAAATCCCGTACTACTGGGACTGAATCAACAGAAGGAGTATCCATACTGGCATCTCTCACATAAGCTAAGTACGCATCACAACCTTTCTCAACCATACGCTGAGCCTTAAGGAAAGAAATAACTCTACTGGGAGTGTGACCTAAGGCACCCCTCCACTCAATACGCGGTACACCTGGCATGGCCAGTGTCACGGTTTTGGCGTGACAATCAAGAATAGCATAATGGGGCGACAACCAGTCCATGCCCAAAATAATATCAAAATCAACCATGCTGAGTAATAATAAGTCAGCTCTGGTCTCAAAACCACCAAGAATAACCAAACATGACCGGTAAACGCGGTCCACAACAAGAGAATCTCCCACAGGAGTAGAAACATAAACTGGGGAACTCAAAGAATCCCGAGGTACACCCAAATGCGGAGCAAAATAAGAAGACACATAAGAGTAAGTGGAGCCTGGATCGAATAGAACCGATGCATCTCTGTGACAGACCAAGATAGTACCTGTGATGACAGAATCGGAGGCGGCAGCCTCAGTACGGCCTGGAAGAGCATAATATCTGGCCTGGCCTCCCCCTCGAGGGCGACCTCTACCTCCCCGACCTCCACCTCTGGCTGGCTGGGCCGGTGGAGTAGCAGCTGGTGCTGGGACCATAGCCTGAGAGCTCTGCGGGGTGCGCTGCGGCTGAGGGGTCTGTGGGGGTGCAGCCCTCCCAAGTCTGGGGCAATCCCTCACCACATGGCGTGTGTCACCACACTCAAAACAAGCTCTGGGAGGACGTGGCGGCTGTGACTGGCTCGGGCCAGGTCTGCTGGACTGACCACTGGAAGCACCCCGTGCAGGAGGCGCACTAGAGACTGGAGGTGCATAATAAGGCTCCTGAGGCCTAGGTGGAGCTGGAATACCACTGGCTGCTGGAAGAGCTGAATGAACGGGGCGACCCATATGACCCCTACCATGACGACCTGCAGCTGGGGCACGGGCACCAGAATAATGGCCCGACTCTCGAGACCTCTTGGCCTCCCTCTCCTCTCTGTCCCTAGCATGCATACCCTCAATCCTCCTAGCAATGCTCACCACCTGCTGATAAGATATATCCATCTCTAACTCACGAGCCATGCTAGATCTGATGCTGGGAATAAGCCCCTCAATGAACCGGCGAACCTTCTCGCGAACCGTAGAAACCAAAGCTGGTGCATGTCTAGCCAAGTCAATGTAACGGACAACATACTCCGAGACAGTCATAGTGCCCAGGCGCAAATGCACAAACTCTGCGCGCCAGCCGTCCCTAAGACTCTGGGGGACATACTCCCTCGTGAACATATCTGAAAACTGAGCCCAAGTTAGGGAAGCTGCCTCATCCGGACTGTCTAACTCATAAGCACGCCACCACTGATAGGCGGCTCCTCGAAGCTGGAAAGTAGTGAAGGAAAACCCGCTCGATCCTAAAATACCCATAGTGCGGAGAATACGGTAACAGTCCTCTAGAAATCCCAAGGCATCCTCTGATGCTAACCCACTGAATACAGGAGGATCATATTTCTTGAACCTCTCAAGTCTCCGCTGCTCATCCTCTGAAGCCGCTGCCTTGTCCTTGGGCTGAACTGGTACTGCGGGCGGCGCAGGAATAACCTCTAGGACCTGCTCAACATGCACTCGCTGCTCAGGAGTGCAGGCGGCGGGAGTCTGTACTCCTCCCCCGGCCTGGGATGTGGCTGCAGCAAAGGGAAGCAACCCTGCCTGAGCCAGAGTGGTATACATGCTCATAAACTGTGCCAAAGTCTCCTGGAGTGCTGGAGTAGTAGTGGCAGACGTGTCAGGTGTCTGGACTCCGGCTGGTACTGTCGGTGGTACCTCAGCGGCAGCTCGCGCAGGTTCTCTGGCTGCACCACGAGCGCATCCTCGGCCTCTACCCCGGCCCCGGCCTCTGACGGCTCCAGTAGGGGGCGCGGGTGCCTGACGTCTCGAGTAGCACGTGTCCTCACCATCTGTGAGAGAATAGAAAGACAAAAGTTTAGAATTGGGATATCAAAAATCTCGCACGACAAGGAACTCAAGTGAAGTGAAATTTTTTCTAACAGTTACATAGCCTCTCGTAGATAAGTAGAGACGTCTCCGTACCGATCATCGAGACTCTAATAAATCGGCCTGTGTTCCGTGACTCCTATGAACCTAGAGCTCTGATACCAACTTTTCACGACCCCAGTTCGCCCTCCGTGAACTGTCGTGATGGCACCTAGTTTCTACGACTAGGTAAGCCTAACAAGTGCGGAAAATAAATCGAAACTTACGGAAGTATAAATCAGACCAAAATAACTAAAGGAACGGTATATAGAATGTCGCTCGGCAAATACAGCATAATATCTCAAACTTCTACATCACTATCCCAAAACCAGGAAACTCACGGGAACACAAGCTGAGAGAAATATAGTAAAAATGCTCTAACTCCAGAATGTCTACATCAACAGTATGATAGAAGGGCTAATACTACAAGATAGAATAAAGATGGAGACTCTTCGGTCTGCAGACGCAGCAGATGTACCTCGAAGTCTCCAAAAGCTCTCCCTGCCTCAAGGATGGTAAGCCTGTGCAGAAGTACCTGCATCTGCACATGAAAAACATGCGCAGGAAGGGCATGAGTACACCAAAGTGGTAATCAGTAAGTTCAAAGCCTAACCTCGGTCGGGTAATGACGAGGAAGGTCAGGGCCCTACTGAGATAAGTATATATATAATGAAATGACAGGGTAAATAAGCAGTAAAACTGAGAGTCTATAATAAGGATCTACACAGTATAATAAGAGTGCATTAACGAAAACAGAGATAAAGGCAACTATAAGGAAATACCCCTTACACCGAGATAAATAGTCGGGATCTCTTGGTATCCTCAATTTACACACTAGGGATCTCTTGGTATCCCGAGGATCTCTTGGTATCCTCAATACATATGCCAGGGATCTCTTGGTATCCCGAGGATCTCTTGGTATCCTCAATACACGTGCCAGGGATATCTTGGTATCCCGCACCTCAATCCGGGTAATAAATACGCATAGGGGATCTCCCGGGATGCCGTCCCGTAGTCCCAATTTAAAACACACAGCAGCAGCTCAAGAATATCGAAATAAATACTAAGTCTGTAACAAGTAGACAGTTAATTCTAGCCTAACATGCTTCACGTAATGCAATTAAGGCAGTTTAAGCAAATAGGCAATTAAGTCAACTAAGCATGCTTTTCTAAACTAACACATGCTATGTTTGCAAGTAGAATAGAACTAGTAAGAAAAGAAATCAGTCAAAATACTTAAAGTAAAACCGGATTTTCAATAATTAGCTCAAGTACGCGCTCGTCACCTCACATACAAGGCATTCAGTTACCAACTATCATATCCTAAGGGGGAAGGTCCCCCATACAAGGTTAGACAAGCCACTTACCTCGAACCGGCTCAAAATCAACTAGAAACCACGCTCTTGCCATGAGTATCCGACTCCAAATGGCCCAAATCTATTAAATTCCATTTCATAATGTAAATAATACTTCAAGAAACTGATTCTACAATTAAATTCTAAGCTAATACGCGAAGTTATGTAAAAATGACCAAAACGCCGCTCGGGCCCACGTCTCGGAATCGGGTGAAATTTATATTTTCAGAATCCTCACACTCGCACGAGTCTATTCATATAAATATCTCTCAAGTCGGATGCCAACAACCCAATCAAAATCCAATAATTCGGTCTATGAAGTTTACCCAAATTTTCCCCAAATTTTCATCCCCAATCCGAATTTAAATGATGAAATTAACTAAAGATTGATGGAATATAACTAGAAAGGGTTGAAGAATTGTTACCCAAAGATCTCCTCTTCAAATCCCTCCCAAAATCGCCCTCTCCCGAGCTCCAATTCGATTTTTCAACTTTTGAAACCAAACCCTCGAAATTTCATATTTCTGCCCAGCTATTTCCGCATCTGCGGTACCGCTTCTGCGTACCAAAATATCGCATCTGCGACTTTCATTAAAAAGCCCAGGAGCCGCATCTGCGGTACTTCTTTCGCAGATGCGAAACCGCTTCTGCGGTGAAACTTCCGCATCTGTGGAACCTGAAGGAACACCCAAAATCCGCATCTGCACTTGCCTTGCCGCTTTTGCAGCCCCGCACCAGCGGACCCAAACCGCAGGTGCGGTTATGACAGACACCAGCAATTTTCTGAAATCTCTAACTTCAAAAACCTTTCCGAAATCATCCGAATTCATCCCGAGGCCCCCGGGACCTCAACCAAAAGCACCAATAACACCTAATACCTCATTCAAACTTGTACCAATCCTTAAACCACCTAAAACAACATCGGAAACTCAAATTAATCAAGGATTTAGGCCTAAGAATTCCAAATTTCCTCAAAACGTTTTCGATCAAAAACCTAACGAAACCATGCCCGAATGACCTGAAATTTTACACACACCTCCCAAATGACACGACGGAACTACTGCAACTTCCGGAATTCCATTCCGATCCTTGGATCAAAATCTCACTATCGAACCGGAAACTTCAAAATTCGACCTTTCGGCATTTCAAGCCTAAATTAGCTACGGGCCCCGAAAACACAATCCGACCACGCTCCTAAACCCGAAATCACCTAACGGAGCTAACGGAACCATCAAATTTTCGTTCCGAGGCCGTCTTCACACTATTCCGACTATGGTCAACTTTCCAACACTTAAGCTCTCATTTAGGAACTAAGTGTCCCAAAACTCTCCGAAACTCAAAACCGAACATCCTGGCAAATCAGAATAGCAGAAATAAACTTGGGGAAAGCAGTTAATAGGGGATCGGATAATTTCCAAAAATGACCGGCCGGGTCGTTACAAATATCCGGTTGATGGCAAATATTACGGCCCCTTATCCATCATGCATATTCGTTCACCGCGTCTCCCGAGATCAAGAAATTATACTCGGTCCGGGGGTGCGTCGCTTAACCGTGTTCGATGTCGGACACATCGTTCATTCTTTCTGGGTCTCGATATGAGGGGTTTCTGGCCTCGATTATAATCACGTTGATCTGTGCTTCCCCTTCGTTCTTTCATCGGGGAATCGGGGAAAACATTACCTCCGATTTTACCCGTACACAATCTCTAGTTGACTACTATATTTCTCCATCAAGGAGCAAGTATTTTTCACCCGATTAACAATTATTATTCCATTAACACAGAGGTTCTGTATCTGTTCTTTTGATTAGTGTCAAAATATACTAAAAAAATTCCAAACGAACAGTTGACATAAAATTAGTCTTATGACTAAACGTCAAATGCGGATATTTTGCTTCCATCCTATTTTATTTTACTAAGTTGAATTTTGAGAAATTACATTTTTTCTCGATAAGTTTCTTCTAAATGATTTTAGGTTTGATATTGTCCCGTTTTAACATCTTCAATAATATTGGTGGCACACCTACAGACTAATGTATTGGTAGGTATATGCAAGACATGATCAAATCATTTTATGTATTTTCTCTCATTTTATTATTTATGTGTTTCATTAGTATCTTGTATTTGAAATTATGACTTAGATCCAATCTTATTGCGGTAGGATGTCCTTCGTAAAATTTACGTTTCCGTGAGACTCAATAGGTTAGGGATTGCGAAAGATCGTGGGTTAACTAGCACACAATTATATATAAAGCAAATAGACAAGAAAAATCAACACAAGGATTTAATGAGGTTCGGCTAAGCCTAATCTTCGGAGCAGAAGCATAGAGAGTTTTCACTATGAATAAGAGGAAAAACACAATATATTTTTTTTGGAATTTTTACCTCATATGGCAAAGGTTAACACCTTTCTTATTTTAAATAAATACCATTTAAAAAATTATATTCTATAGATACCTTTTAATGTTTATAGCAAAATATCTAATTTTGATTACCTCCTATCCCTAAGCCACTAAATACGCTATTCAATTACACTATTTCTTTTCTCTCTACTTTGATACATGTCATTCTCTTCCCCCGTTCCCTGAAACAATGATGCTCACATCACCTCTCTGCACCAAAACCCCTCTTTGTTCTCTCCACAGAGAACTTCCCCTATCTCACACGCTAACAGCTATGGCAATTATTATGGCCACTTGACATTGGCCATAATGGTTTTGCTCCAGCATCTCTGTAATACCTATTTCCCAAGATAGTGATCGAATCTCAATGGCAAGTCATGTGATCGTAATTTTTAGGGGATAACAAAGAAGGCAGCGGCGGCAATTTATATGTACACTCATTTTCTTCTCGTCCAATGATGTTGTTCCTGCTTTCATTCAAGAACGATTTGTCTTCATTCGCGAGGGTTTTTGCTCGACGGCGGATTCGTCGAAAATTAGGGTTTGTTCTTGAACAAAGACGACAGAGTTTGGGATTGAGCAACTTGATTTTTTGTTAATATATTTCAATGTATTTTCAACGTATCACGCTGTATTTTCATGTATTTCATTGTATTCATTTTTTTTCCATTGTAATTCAATGTATCTCGCTGTATTCCGTGTACTTCATTGTATTCACTATCTTTTTTCATTGTATTTCAATGTATCCCGCTGTATTCTATGTATTTCGTTGCAATCACTATTTCGCTATATGCCATGAATGTATTCATATGTTTTTTTCCAATTAATATAATTATGTATTCAGATGTATTATATAATTTCTTTGAAGATTGCTATGTTTTTGGGGTATTTTTCGGTTGAGAATCTTTTTTATAACTGAAAATACAAATTTTGTGTGTTATAATTGAGTTTGTTGAGTTATATTAGGAGTCTATTATGTTAATTGATTCACTTTCCGTTTAAAAACAGTGTAATCCCCTGTTTCACACCGTGAATACAGTCGAATACAATAATCTATCCAGCTGTAATCCCATGTTTTACGCCATGAATACAGTCGAATACACGAGTACAACAACTGATTAGCTGGACTTTCCTGATTCACGCCTATTTTTGCTACTGTATTCATAAATACAATAGCTTAAATACATCTAATACATCTTATAACAACAGAAAACGTATCTACAATCCGTAATATAGCAAATGGTATCTATAAATAGCTAATTACCACTAAAAGATAGTGCTTTACGAAAATTTCTCATTTTCTTTTCCCAAATCTAGTAGGACAATGGTTTTCCCAAACCTATTTGTATTATGAGTTTCTAAAAATACAAGAAAATAATTCAAGCCACAAATAACAAATCTTTCCCTTGGTTCAAATTATCTTCATCAACAGGAACAACGTCTCTCTACCTTGCCCTTAGCCCTCGCGAGGGCTCTGTTAGGACCGAAAAATCAGGTGTCATGCGGAAGCTAGTAAAGCAACAGTTGTACGACGATAAGTCCGACAACAAAAGAGAAATATACCAAAAGAGACACAAACATTTAACGTGGTTCGGTCAACTGACATACGTCCACGGCGGAGATGAGCAATCCACTATATAAAAAGAGAGTACAAAATATCGAGAGAACAAGCTCACGAAGAGGCAAACACAAGTGACACACTAACACTTGTCCCGTAAAGTTCTCCCCTTAAACACGACTCTCAAACCACATATGGCTACATTGTGGATGCTACTGAATGAGAAGGGCGGATCCTCAATTTATAGAATTCCAAACCTTTTCCTACAAGAAAATGGATTAGCCAAATATGGAAGAATTATATTTTCTTTTTAGGAAAAGAAAAATCCAATTATGGTATTGTCACGACCCTAGTTCACCAATTGTGAACACGTCATGACGGCACCTAGTCTTCACGACTAGGTAAGCCTAACACATTGCGGAAGTAACAACATTTGCGAAATTTATGTTCGAAGCTAAATAACATGAGTAATGTGTACAGTTGCCGCCTGGCACATACACTTTAATACAAAATACTGAAATAACCTCCAAGACCCGGAAACCCACGGGCAACACAGGCTATAAGAAGTCTTACACTGCTCTAGTCACCAGAATAGTCTAACACAAAGAGGGATCGAAATAACATCTAACAACTATGGATAAAATGAGAAGGAGACTTTGTGGATCTGCGGACGTAGCAGATGTATACCTCAAGTCCCCAACACGCTCCCTGACAGCTACTTGCGGTATGCCTGCTCAGAAACACCTGGATCTGCACATGAAAAACATGCGCAGAAGAGGCGTGAGTACACCACAACGGTACTCAGTAAGTGCCAAGCCTAACCTCGGTTGGGTAGTGACGAGGAAAAGGTCAGGGCCCTACTGAGACACAAAACAATAAAATAGCAAGATATTAACAGTATCGAAGTCTGAAGAAAACTAATGAACACAGCGACGTGATAAGACAGATCAATGAAATATAGAACTGCAAGACAAAACAGAAACACAGAGTAAATACAGAAAAATTACAAGAATACCGACGGGGGTCTCCCATGATACCGTCCTGTAGCCCTTTTTTTTAACTGTCCAATGGAACTTCCGGGATATCGTCCCGTAGTCCAAATCTCATATCGATATCAAAAGATCTCCCGGGATACCGTCCCGTAATCCAATCATCAGAGTGCAGGGGATCTCCCGGGATACCGTCCCGTAGTCCCAAAATAAAAGTGCAGGGGAATCTCCCGGGATACCGTCCCGTAGTCCCAAAATAAAAGTGCAGGGGAATCTCCCGGGATACCGTCCCGTAGTCCCAAAATAAAAGTATAGGGGGATCTCCCGAGAATCAAATCCGTAGTCCCAAAGTAAATAATCAAGGGGGAACTCCCGGAACCCCGCATCCGTAGTCCCAATGTAAATGCGCAACCAACATCAACGAATTATTCAGAAATTTAAGTACAACAATACAAGGCATCAAATAATACTGGCCTAACATGCTCCACGTAATCACAGTTAAGACAATTTAAACAAGTAGGCAGCTTGGATCAATTAAACATGCTCTTCTACGCTAGCACAGGTTATAAAAGCATGTAAAGTAAGGCAAATATGAAAGAGAATCCAAATCAAGTATTTAAGTAAAAATCCGGGTTTCAACAATTTGCTCAAGTACGCGCTAGTCACCTCACGTACAAGGCATTCAATTACCAATTATCACATCCTAAGGGACGAAGTCCCCCACACAAGGTTAGGCAAGCCACTTACCTCGAACCGGTGCGAAGTCAACTAGGGAACGATGCCCTTGCCACGAGTATCCGACTCCAAATGGCCCAAATCTATTCAAATAAATTACAAATCGTAAATAATATTGCAAACAACTGATTCCACTATTGAAATTAAAGCTAAGGCGCGAAAATAGGTGAAATGACCAAAACGCCCCTCAGGCAAACGTCTCGGAACCGAATAATTTTCACATTTTCAGAAACCTCGTACTCTCACGAGTCTAACCATATAAAAATCTCAGAAATCGGAGGTCGAATGCTCCCTCAAAACCCAATAGTTTAGACAATGAACTTTCACCCAAATTCTTCCATTTTTGATCCTTAATTCGAATTTAAAAGGTGGATTTAACTACTAAATGATAGAATATAATTAGAAAGGATCATAGAAATGTTACCCAATAATCTCCTCTCCAAAATCCTCTCAGAATCGCCCTTGCCCGAGCTCAAAATTGATTTTCAAACTTATGAAATTAAACCCTCGAAATTTCCTATTTCTGCCCAGACATTTCCGCTTCTGCGGACAAGGGACCGCTTCTGCGGTCCCGCTTAAGCGGCAAAATAACCGCTTCTGCGGTTTCTCATTAAAGGGGAAAATTCCGCTTTTGCGGACGCATGACCGCTCCAGCGGTTCCGTTTCTGCGGAAAGATGACCGCTTCTGCGGTCTCTGAGGGGAAGCCAAAAAATCGCTTCTGCGATGAGGAAGCCGCTTCTGCGATGAGGAAGCCGCTTCTGCGGTTCCCAAACCGCAGAAGCGAAAATACCAGAAGGGAAAACATACCAGCTGCAACAACTTAGAAAATTTCCCCGTTAACCACCCGAAATCATCCCGAGGCCGCACCAATACTACCTAATACCTTATTCGAACTTGCACCAATCCTCAGAACACCCCAAACAACACCGGAAACCCGATTAAATCAAGGATTCAAGCCTAAGAACTTCAAATTCTAACCAAATACGCTTTCGATCAAAAACCTAACCAAACCTCGTGCGAATGACCTGAAATTTTGCACACACATCCCAAATGACACGACGGAGCTACCACAACTTCCGGAATTCAAATCCAACCCTCAGATCAAAACTCACTATCGGACCGGAAACTTCAAAAATCCAAACTTCGGCATTTCAAGCCTAAATGAGCTACGGACCTCCAAATAACATTCCGAACACGCTCCCGACCCCGAAATCACCTAACGGAGCTAACGGAACCATCGGATTTCCATTCCGAGGTCGTCTTCACACTGTTCCGAATACAGACCATTTTTCAACTCTTAAACTCTCATTTAGGGACTAAGTGCCCCAAAACACTCCGAATCCTAATACCGAACGTCCCGGCAAACCAAGATAGCAGAAATGAACTTAGGGAAAGCAGTTAATGGGGGTTCGGGGCGTTAATTCCAAAAACGACCGGCCGGGTCGTTACATCCTCCTACACTTAAACATTCGTTCGTCCTCGAACGAGCATAGAGAACATACCTGAAGAAGTGAAAAGATGCGGGTACTGGCTGCGCATATCCTGCTCGGTCTCCCAAGTCGCCTCCTCGGCCGAGTGACCCCGCCACTGAACCTTTACTGAAGCGATGTTCTTTGAACTCAACTTTCTGATCTGCCTATCCAAAATAGCCGCTGGCTCCTCAACATAGGATAGATCCTGTCCAACTGGACTAAACTAGAAATCCAAACACGTGCGACGG